>NW_021135444.1:0-3604 GCF_004193835.3 Ostrinia furnacalis | reverse complement strand
AATCTGAATTACACGCACTTCTAAGTCTTGTATGATCATGAAACTTGGCAATTATATGTAGATTAGAAATGACAACACAATATTGTGGTACCAGCTGTTCTGACGATGGGACTGGAAGGTGGCCAAAAGAACTCCTAAACGAAACGGCGGAATCATATCGAGTTTGGGTTCATTGGATGTCTTTTCGAGATCTTTAAGTGCTAGATAATGTCCAGGGTCCTAATGATGGAGTCAGAAGGTAGCCATAGGAACTCCTAAACGAAACGGCGGAAACTCATCGAGTTTGGATTCGTTGGATTTGTCTTTTCGAGCACTTTAATGCTAGATGATGTCCAGGGTCCTGATGATTTTTAGCTTTTTAGTGCTGTTAGTAATTAAAAGCGTGTTTTTAGTTTTTTAAACTATTTCACATACACTACGGCATATTTCACAATCGCTTAGTAAGGGCCTGTTTCGCCACTTCTGGATAAGTTGTGGATAGCCTGTCTGACGGATCATTTGACACATTTTTATAGAAAATACTTGCTAGCTAGATTGATCCGACACTTAAGCCCGAAACTGCGTTAAGCGGGCCCGGCGCGGTTTCATACGAAAGTCCCCCGCGTGGGTGCCCGCGACGGAGCACTTTGTATGAAACCGCGCCGGGGCCCGCTTAACGCAGTTTCTGCCCTTAGAAGAATGGTAATACTCCTCTTCAAAAAAGGTGACAAAATCTTGTTGAAGAATTATAGACCCATTTCGCTTCTGAACCATGTCTACAAGCTGTTCGATTCACGTCACGCTAGCAGGCTCGACGACTTTCAGCCCCCCGAACAAGCCGGTTTCCGAAAAGGCTTTAGTACCATCCCAACTAATATTATAAATGCGAAAGTAACTCTGTCTGTCTGTCTGTCTGTTACGCTTTCCCGCTTAAACCTCGCAACCGATTTTGATGAAATTTGGCATAGAGATAGTTTAAGTCCCGGGAAAGAACATAGGATAGTTTTTATCCCGGTTTTTGAAACAGGGACGCGCGCGATAAAGTTTTTCTGTGACAGACAAAATTCCACGCGGGCGAAGCCGCGGGCGGAAAGCTAGTATACCATAATAATATACGCAACGGCAGATCATACGGAAGATCAAGGAGTATAATCAGCCACTTTGCGTTTGTGAACTATGAGAAAGCCTTCGATTCGTTTGAAACATGGGCAGTGCTTCAGTCTCTTCAACTGTGCCAAATTGACTATTGATATATTAAAGTGTTGAAAGGCTTGTACAAACACGCCACAGTGACAGTCCGTTTTAAGATCAGGACCCGAAACCTATCCAGTTGCAGCGAGGGGTGAGACAGGGAGACGTCATCACTACCGCCCTGGAAGATGTTTTCAAGCTTCTGGGCTGGAGCAGATTCAGCATAAATATCAACGGCGAGTACATCACCCAGACAGCAGACGATATCGTAGTCATGGCTGAGATCGTGGAAGATCTAGGCACAATGCTCGATGGCCTCAATAGTCTCTCAACAAGTGGGTCTCAAAATGAACATGTTACAATATCAAATTCCAACCACAAACCGTATTTAAAGGAAAGTTGTTGGTATTGGCTGGACAAGTCCGAGATGTAGAAGAATTAAGAACAAAACAAGGGCAGAGTTCAATAATTCACGCTCTCATCATAAGGCAAACATCTGTGCACAACAACTACAGTGACTCATTTTTGTACTACCACGTTGTATAGTCTAGTTATTTCCAAATTGTAAACGGCTATTAAACCAGCCCTATCGAAATACAGTCCACTCTTTTATTTAAGTTCCCAGTAGGACCCTTTTCATACGATTAGTTAATTATATTAAAATGTATTATGTAGAATCGCTTTGCCATTGACAGATAAATCTGATGACAGAGCTTATAGTTCCAAAATACTGGACTGTCCTATCGATGACATTGACAGTGGGGCGCCACCGTCAATACCGGATCGCTGGTTCAGATTTTTGCCATGTTGGAAACCATATAGTTGAACGATGGTAGCGCCCCCCTGTCATTGAGTTTGGTGGGACAGTTCAGCGTGGGTCATCTATACATTATTTCTACTTTTGACCACCATGAGCGCTGCGATCGATTATGTTACCCCCACCTAGTACTTCGCACCCAGCGAATAACTCGCCGAAAGGGCCACAGATCTACTGTGCCACAGATTAGAGAGTATCACAGATTACCTAAGTATGCAACCTATGAGAGTATGAAACACATGAAGCTAAAGATAAAATGGAGGCCACACTTCGAATACCTACTTGAAGCACAACCTATGTATCACTATCTCGCTCTCTGTGGGCAGACTCTCTTTCTAAATAAACAAAAAATATAAATTTGCTCAAAGTCAATGAAACTCAATGTAAAATCGTTATTTCTTGACATAGGTATAATTAAATAATAAGTGTAAATACTGGTAAAACGTTTTAGGAAGAAATTACTGTGAAAATACAAAGAAACATGTAAATGTCAACAGCTTCCTCATTGGCCCTAGAGCAATTCCAAGTATACCATCAATAAAAGCCTAATTATTAGAGTCATCAAACCTCTCAGTCATTCATTTAGAGCCATTAGAACTTCATAACTATGAGTTGTTTTTTGTGTGTAAGCTGAGGACACGTGTCCCCAGCTGACACATCTGTATCTTCGTAAATATTTATGCTACGATAATGTATTATACCTCAAAAATTAGTACTAGTACTGTTTGAATAATTTTTGTTTGTAGTTTAGATTGTTTTAATTTCGGTTATAACAATTTTAGACTAGGAGCCGGCTGATTTGTGTACTTATTGAATAATAACCTATATTTTGTGAATAAGTGTGCGATTAATCTAATATTGTTATAAGCTGCAACATAATTATCCGCTCCATGATGAATAATTTACTAACCAGTGTTTCTCAATGTAAGTGAGATTATACAGGGTGGATTTTGAAATGCCACCGGGTCCCTCCCGGTGGCATTTCAAAATCCACCCTGTATGTAAGTACTTTTTTTAAATATTGCAGATAGAAAAAATTCTCAAAGAAAACATTCCTTTATATTTGACTAGCGGCCGCCCGCGACTTCGTTCGCGTGGACCTCGTTTTATACCCCCGTTAGATATCATGTTGATAGAATTGGCGTTTCACGGCTTCCCCCGAATGAAATTTATGAACGTCATACAGTAGTTTGTCCAGCGCTGTAGATTTTAACCAATGACGATAGGTAGATGGCGCTTTTTAGACACGTCTTATTTATTTATTGAAATTTATTTGTCACATTTCGTCACAATTTAGCCTATATGTTAATCTGGGCTATAAAAAATAAGACTGTAAAGTTTTAACAAAATCCGTTCAGTACTTTTTGCGTGAAAGAGTAACAAACATCCAGACATTATGACATCCAGAGCCCCGATTACGGTAACTTTTAACGTCTACAATCCAGACGCGTTTCTGATTCTGCGATACGATTGGTCAAAACAGCTGACGTACGCTGTTGAACGACCAATCGTATCGCAGAATCGAGAAGCGTGTCTGGATTGTTGACGTTAAAAATTACCGTAATCGAGGCTCTGACATCCAAACTTTCGCCTTTATAATATAAGTAGGAAGTAGGA
>NW_021135443.1:0-972 GCF_004193835.3 Ostrinia furnacalis | reverse complement strand
GAACACAAATCGGTATTAAGACAAAGAATATGATTTAGAATTTTATGTGAGCCAATATAGAACCATTTTAGCCTCCTCAATGCATATTTCGAAAACTAAGTTTCAAATATTTTACTAACCGTTGAGTTTGTGGGGTGGTATTACAAAACAGTTTGTTATGTATGATCCCACTTCTGAGATGTAAAACACCTCAGAAGGAAGGTCATCAATTTAAACAAATATTGCGATGTTACCCGTTTTATTTAATCACCGTCACATAAATTACAATAAATAAAGTACAATTAGTATAAGATCTTACTCACGTACCTGTCCGCACGACGGCTCGTTCTCGAATGATGGCCGACCGGCCAAGCACAGATTAGTAAGTCCACGGTAAGTGTTGCCAAGTTATTCTTTGAAAAAATACTATTGCATTAGTTGCGACTTTTCCGAGAATTAATAAAGTTGTCCTTGGCATCTGTCACAGCCAAAGACAACTCAGTGATGAATATAATGTATCCCAATCCCAACTAATATTATAAATGCGAAAGTAACTCTGTCTGTCTGTCTGTCTGTCTGTCTGTCTGTTACGCTTTCCCGCTTAAACCTCGCAACCGATTTTGATGAAATTTGGCATAGAGATAGTTTGAGTCCCGGGAAAGAACATAGGATAATTTTTATCCCGGTTTTTGAAACAGGGACGCGCGCGATAAAGTTTTTCTGTGACAGACAAAATTCCACGCGGGCGAAGCCGCGGGCGGAAAGCTAGTATAAAATAATTAATGAAGAGAAGTAACAATACGTGTTGTTACAGTACTTAGCTTAAAAGAGACAGATGGCGCTGCCGTCATGTTTACATCGGCTCCGTATTGTTTTGGTGTTAAAAATATAAAACTCAAACAATTTTCGAACATTATAACAAACATGTGTATAGAATAGAATAGAATAGAAAAGGTTTATTGACACAGTAAAAAAGACACAATACAAAAAAAA
>NW_021135442.1:0-52793 GCF_004193835.3 Ostrinia furnacalis | reverse complement strand
TGCGCTGGAGGTAACGGTCATTACATAATTTTTGGGCTTTGTTTATGCACTTCCTAAGGATTTTAGAGTAGTTAATGTACCTAGTCCTATCAAGTCTTTCTTTTCCCTTGTAATATTTGAAACGTAGCAGTCTTTTTGTTTTAGACGATATTTTCAATCCCCTAGTTATCCACTTAGGTTTTAATGAATTTGTATTTATTTTTAATTTTATTTTTGGAAAACAGGACTTAAACAATAATCCAAAGGTTTGGTGAAAATTGTCAAAAGCTTTATTTATATCATTTTCCTNTTGTCAAAAGCTTTATTTATATCATTTTCCTCCAAAACCTCTGTGAATGATAAGGATTTAAGGTAATCGCAAAACTTGTTAATATTTTCAGTACTGTATTCTCTCTTATAAACAAACTTGCAGTTTGCCTTTGGCTGTTTCTTTATTGGAAATGATAACATCTGAGCCGTGTTATGGTCAGATAAGTGCAATGGTAACAAAGTTCCTTTCGCCTTTTTTACAGAACTTATTACGTGATCTAGGCAGCTATTTCCCCGTGTCGGCTCGTCTATATGGGTGGTCAGGTTATAATTTGCAACTATGTCGTGGAGATATTGAGATGCTTTGGTCTTTTCTAAGGTATTGATGTTAAAATCCCCTGTAATAATGATTTTGTGGTTTTCAAATTTATTTGTTAGTTCATGTATTACCTATTAAATTTATTTGTTAGGTAGGGCCAGGAGATGAGGGGGTGGAGCATGATATGCGCCGAAGCGTGTGAAACCTTTGGGGGGTAGTTGCTTCCCCAATGGTCAGATTTTCCTTGTTGTTAAAGGATACTGGTGCTTGGCATATACTTTTCAAAAGTTCTATTTCCTTGGATTGTTTCTTTATTTGTCTCTTTAGTTCATTGTTCTCTATTGTTGTGCTTTCCAGTTCGTGTTGAGTACTGATTAGGTTATTTCTCAACTCAATAATCTCTTCTTTGGCTTCGTAAACATCACATGTATTTATTACTGAGTAGTCCATGCTTTTTGAGAGTCTATCTTCCAAAGTGTCGTCACTTGTTTCGTCGCCACATAAGTCATGTGGCTCACACATTTGAGAGTCCTTGTCAGGGCTTTGTAGCGTTGAAATTTGTGCACGAGACAACTGTTTCTCCACAGGTTTTTATTAAGTAGCTAAGCACGATCTCCTGTTTTTCAAATCCAGCTGCTGCCAGTTATTTCCAGGGTCGACGGATCATTGAGAAGGTGTCGTCTAACGCCCGTTTCCTATATTCAATCCTTGTCCAAATCCGGATTACAACTGTCAAATTGAATTCAGTTTTAGATTATATTTCCAAAATGTTCGATGCATTTACACTTTAATATTGTTTAAAAGTCTTATAAACAATATAAAAATTTAAAAACATCAAAAACTACAGATATTTTGTCCAAAATACGACAGTTATTATATAAAAATTATATAAAATTATACAGTTGACAATCCAAATCCGTCCAATTTGGATTAGGATTGAATATAGAAATCCAGCATAAGACAACTAGATATCTGCACTGATTTCATAGTCCTCGTCAATAATCAGCTCAAAATAATACAATCGACTGACCATATTAGTAAACAAAGTGCGTACAGTCGCCAGAGATCAGAAAGCATTTCTGTTGCAAAATCGCACCCATTTCAAAGGCATAAGAGTGTAGCTTGATGTAACGTTTTCCTTTAAATACGCTGCAGTAGCGTACCGGATAACAATCAGTGTTAGAGACTTGAAAATTCAAATGAATTAATTGTTGTACCACTACAAGTTGCCACAGGCGATTCGTAGAATCAGAGGACATCAGTCTTTTGTTTTAAGAAACAGATGCCTATCGTAACGTTTTTCCTTCGCCGTGAAACGCAAACACGAAAGCCAAAATACCAAAAAAATGTTTTTCTGTGACAAAGTGAGTGGGTATGCGAGTAACGTGAAAATTCAAGAAAATGTGCTTTTAATGGTAAAGAAAACCTATTCCCTTTTTAGGTAAACTTGAGCTCCAGTTTTGCTTCAGATTTTCATAGGGATCTAAAGTAGTTCTAGATTTACCTTGAAGCTTCGTCTACTTTACCAACATAGTCAGTAGTTATGAAGTCATAAAATCAAACACGTGCGTGACTAATTTTTATTTTCAGAATCTACACACAATATTGCCAAATTCTATCAGTTTATAGGTACTTCGAAACCTCATACTTATAAGTAAGTGTGGTGAACAAATATAAGGCCACAATAGCGTCTGGACGCAGGTTTCTTAATGCATTAATAAAATAGTTACAAGGGCGGGACGTGAGTCGCATACATATTAACAATCGATTCAGCCATTGTTTGGGACCAAAAGAATGCTCGCCATAGCGATCCAAGACATATGGTGTTAGGAATACAATGGGACTGTGATTCAGTTCTTGTCCCAAATCAAAGTTTCACAACATAAACGTTCCATTTTAAATGCTAGCATTAAAACAAAACTAATTGAAATATTGTAGCGCATGTATGTGGCGTGGCATTAACGATGAAAAACACATGATGCAGTGTTTTACAAAAGGGGTTAGCTCACACATGCTCAAAAGTATAGTAATTATCACATATAATTATCACCAGCTTAATTATTTCCACTAATTGCATTGCATTCAGTAGTAGAGCAGTAAGCTCTATTATTTTTAGTCACTGTCAGCTAAACTATAGGGGAGAGTTCGGTATATTGTACCGCCGGGGAAATTGTACCACCCTCATATTTCGTAAAGTATTTATTGAATGTCTGTAATTGCAACACTCAGCGATACACAACTAAAATCAATTAATATCGACCATGCGGTTTTTGCCGTGACAATTAACACGTGTATTTTATTTTGAAAAGTATTTTTTCATTGTTTTCAAGTAACATTTGACAATACATGTTTAGTTTGTAATTTTGTTAAATTTAACCACAGGGTGTTTCTAATATATTATTTAGAAGCGTAAATTAGTGTGGATTACAATTATTTGAAACATTTTTCGGCATTTATAAGCTATATGTTTTTTACCGATTTTTTAAAGCACTATCACCTAGTCGGCTAAATTGTACCACATCAAGTCGTATGGAACTTTACCAAAGGATTTTGAATTTTTTTTTAGTAAATCATATTTTGCAATTATAATAGCGTAGTTATGTTTGACTAACAATAAATGAAAGCAAAAGACTGGCAAAGTAGATTAGGTACAAGTGTGCGTTACGATAATTTGAATTACAAAACTTGTACTCAAAATCGTGATAACGTGTAAAACACTATCGATTGACTATGTTATTAACTACTGTTCCTTTTCGTTTCCTAATTTGTTAAGAATGTATCGTATAATATTTTGCCATAGTTTTTTTCAAGGCTTGAAATTTATTGAAATCCAATTTAGTAACCCTGTGGTACAAATTATAGAACCGGTTGGCTAAATTGGACCGAAGCTCTGAACTCGTACTTTGTTGATTTGTGCTAATTAGACAACAATCATGTTAATTAATACTTATGAAATAGTAAGTTGAATAATGTATCTTTTATTATATACCATGGACATTAGCAAAAACAAAAGAAAACTATGTGTAAAATGGGATTGAAAAAAACTGGTCCAAATTAGCGGACCTCTCCCTTATTATACTTAAGCATACTTACAAGTAGGTAATCTAGTAGATTCTATATTAGCAGATGTCTAGATAAAACACTGTTCATCATAAGTACCTAGCTGTAATAGAGCTATTTTGCGACAAACATTTCCCGACTAACGTGCTTCGTGCAAACTATACAAACACAAATAGCATCTATGTGGCGTGCACCGTTAAAGCGCTAGAAATCCATGCAATATGTATGACTTGGATGCGCTCCTCCTACGCCCTGGGCCGGACACGGGAATTTCATGCAAGCTCCATTCAACCTCGGAACGCATACAACAAGCGGTTAATTTTCTCGTACACAGCCCATTCAAGTTAAATCATGAATGGCTTGAATGGTTGTAAAAACTTTTAAGGTTGATGTTCGTGTGCACACATGACACGTCGATAAAAAGTGGTTCAGTGACTTCAAGCCTCTTTGAACACAGTTTTTTATGAAATTAAAATTTACTTCATAAAAAACTTGCGACCGCACAAGCCGCGCGACACTGGCATACAAGAAAACTGCCTACTTTTTTCGACGACAAACGCTATTCTTTTGTTTTTTCTTCTCGCTCGATTTTCCTCACGTGTAGGTCAAACTAAAGACTTAAAACATTTTTAATTTCAGTTATTAACTTAAACTTATTTGTTTTGTTACAGAGGTCGCGTGTGTGATGCAGCGATGGCGGTGAAGGCGGCGCTGCTCTGCGCTGCGTTCTTCTTACAATATGGTAAGTAGTAATTATAGTAAATAGGGAAAATAAACAAAAAAAATATTGTTTTCATGAAAAGTAAACAGTGACTGCTGACTCTGAACAGAAAGTAGTGAAATTAGGTACAAAATAGCCAATGTATTCCTGCGCTCGCACTGAAAGCTCTCAATAATTAGTTCTCAATCTTTATTCACAGCAAAATGCATAATATTGCGTTGAACAATTTACAAAATTATGCGTACCAAATTGATTCTATTTAATCAATATTAATAAAAAATATTAGAGCAAGACTCCAGCGTAGATTTCTTTGGAAAATAATCTTGTACATAACTCCGAGTAAAAGTATGAAGTAGAGCAGAACAAAGAAATAATAACTACAACTTAAAGCTTCTGAAGAAAGTTAGTTGCTTGACTTCAGCTATACCTACACTCGGTTCTACTTTATTGTGTAACTTCACCTGTTAGAAGAAGTTTTAAGTGGTCAGAACGAGTCCGTTGTTGGCCAAAGGTCCAAATAGTTGTGAACGTGTTTCAAGTTTCTTGCTTCTTTGTAACAACGTAAGTATTTAATTGCATCGTTGAGTCTCTCAATCGTTTATGGATTGTTGCGTAGAAAACAGCGATGTAGCGATGCATAGAACAGAACTTTTACTTATAGCCCAAAACTTTATTTACTACCAAGAAACCCAAAACGTGTGAACGTCAGAATGGCGGGTGTATGGTCACAGAAATGAATAATATAAATATGAATTTTTAATACCTGAGGTGTACCTTTATCAGGTTGGCGGCTCATTTTGTAATTTAAATTGTTCCCGTATTAGGGAAGTACAAAATTAATAACTAAAGGTACATAAAGGTACACCTCAGGTATTAAAAATTCATATTTATATGATTCATTTCTGTGACAATACACCCGCCATTCTGACGTTCACCAAAACGTGGGTAATATAAGTCCTTAATTTAACGGAGACTAGATCAGATACTCAGGACAGATTACCTAAGAAACATAGAGCAAGAATTTTACGAATAAAAATAAGTATAGCTAAGTACCTTCTACATTTTTTTATGTATTTTTAGCATGAAATAAAAACAAAAAAAAAATAGGTATTACTTTATTAGTTGTTTGAACCAAAATTGCAACCACTCAACACGTGTCATCTAGAGTAGAACCTAAGATTTATGTAACGATGGTATTCTGATAGAGCCATTATAATTGAAAAAAAAGTAACAACTCAGCACTGCTTATTAAATAGTCCTAATACTAATATGTTTCATAGAATAAATTAAATATGTAATCCTAATATGAGCACTAATAATGCATAAATTTATGCAGTCTCAATTCTGATGTGCATCTAATATCAACGTATGTTTCCAGCTTCAGCCGAATTGAGAGGGCGATGCCCGGCAGAGAGCGTGTCGTGCCCGGCGCGAGCGACGCCGTGCGGCTCAGACGACGAGTGCGGCGAGCAGATATGCTGCAGCACCAGCTGTGGACGCGCTTGCGTCGACCCGCTGTACACTGGTCAGTTCAGCAATAAACAGAACCTTCCCAAATCATTCTAATCCTCTCCAGCCGAGTAGAGAGGGCGATGCCCGGCAGAGAGCGTGTCGTGCCCGGCGCGAGCGACGCCGTGCGGCTCAGACGACGAGTGCGGCGAGCAGATATGCTGCAGCACCAGCTGTGGACGCGCCTGCGTCGACCCGCTGCACTGTACACTGGTCAGTTCAGCAATCAACAGAACCTTCCCAAACCATTCTAATCCTCTCCAGCCGAGTTGAGAGGGCGATGCCCGGCAGAGAGCGTGTCGTGCCCGGCGCGAGCGACGCCGTGCGGCTTCGACGAGTGCGGCGAGCAGATCTGCTGCAGCACCAGCTGTGGACGCGCCTGNTTGGCTTTATAGCACCGCGCACCTTAGCTGCATGCTGTGCCCGCTCGGCTTCGAGCTGGACGCGCGAGGCTGCCCGCTGTGCAAGTGCCGGGACCCCTGTGCGTCCGTCACGTGTCCCGGACAGCTGTCTTGCCAGCTGGAGGAGACGCCCTGCCTGAGGCCGCCGTGCCCACCAGTTCCTACGTGTGAGTGACCTTTTTGGCTTTATAGTGCCGCCCACACTTGCCGCATGCTGTGCTAAACGCGCGAGGCTGCCCGCTGTGCAAGTGCCGGCACCCCTGTGCGTCTGTTACCTGTCCCGGACAGCTGTCGTGCCAACTGGAGGAGACGCCCTGTCTGAGGCCGCCATGTCCACCAGTTCCTACGTGTGAGTGGTCTTATTGGCTTTGTAGCGCCGCGCACACGTGNCGCGCCTGCGTCGGCCCACTGTACACTGGTCAGTTCAGCAATCAACAGAACCTTCCCAAACCATTCTAATCCTCTCCAGCCGAGTAGAGAGGGCGATGCCCGGCAGAGAGCGTGTCGTGCCCGGCGTGAGTGACGCCGTGCGGCTCCTTCGACGAGTGCGGCAAGCAGATATGCTGCAGTACCAGCTGTGGACGCGCCTGTATCGACCCACTGTACACTGGTCAGTTCAGCAATAAACAGAACCTTCCCTAGCATTCTTCTGATCCTCTCCAGCCGAGTTAAGAGGGCGAGGCCCGGCGGAGGGCGTGTCGTCGTGCCTAATAAATAAAAATAAAACCTAAACTTGAAGGTTAAGGCCGCAGTTAAGTTATACGCTGCAGTGCAGCACTGCAGCACAATTTTTGCGGTCTACTTAGTTTATCAGCAGGACTATACTTACCCTACTCATTATCGTAAAGCTGCATCTGTGTGTGTAGCCAGCATCTACAGCATCTAAACAAGCAATAGTTCTAGCTAGAGTGGTTAAGACTACAAATAAATCCGAAGCATAATATAGGCTTTTCTCGACGACGGCAGATTAGATTATCATGTCAGTCCTCTATTGGAAGACGCTCATAGTACGTACGCTATGAGTACAGTACTAGAGGGGTTGCAATATAGAAGTTGAGCGTGAGATAACTAGTAGAGACGGTTCGTTACTACTTTAACCAGGGATTCACCGTCAGATCACATAAATAGCACCACATACACCTTCTATTGCTCACCACATTGTAACCGATTACGACGGCTGCTACAAAACGCTTGTTTATTCCAGGTTGTGAGAACGTAAAGATGTCATCAGAGAGGATATCCCGGGCGCTGGCTGCTGAGAACAGCCGCAGCGGCCGCGGGATGCTGAAGAGCGTGCGGGCTCCTCGCTGCAGGGTCTCCGACGGAGAATTCGAGGAGATCCAGTGCGATAACGAAATCGTCAGCAGCTGCTGGTGCGTCGACGCTGCTGGGTTTGAGGTAAACGATTAGATTTTAGACCAAAATCCCCTGTTATATGTATNACTCAAGAACTTTTCTGCCCCAGCGGCAAAAAGGTCTTTATTAATAAATAAATAAATAAATATCCTTGAAATTTTTTACACTACGCTTCTAGTCCTAAACTAAGCAAAGCTTGTATTATGGGTACTATAGACAACGTACTTTTATGTGTGCTGGCTGTGTGTTAGCTAAGTGGAGATATCTGTCAATTAAAAACACGAATGATAAACATGAATTGTGAGACCCTTAGGTTCATGATTATGTAAAGGTTCAAACTTGTCTTTACATTTAATTTGCCATGTATCAAAGTTTGCATTACACATTACTTCCAATACATTTTTGCACCAGTTACTGGAGGTCTTAGTTCCCCTTTCGTTTATAATCTGTCACAAAAACTGACACTACGCAAGCTTGCGTCACGTCTCTGTCCAAGATACTTATCAGGATATTGGCTCCAAGATTTTTGTCTCAGATATTTATTAGTGCAAATAGGTACAACCAACCTTAGCACGTGGCATTAGAGTACATTTTCCCCAGGTGCCCGGCACCCGAGCGCCCGCAGCAGGCCTAGTCAACTGCACGCGCGTGTCACCGTGCGCCGCTCACACGTGTCGCATGCTGTGCCCGCTCGGCTTCGAGCTGGACGCGCGAGGCTGCCCGCTGTGCAAGTGCCGGGACCCCTGTGCGTCCGTCACGTGTCCCGGACAGCTGTCTTGCCAGCTGGAGGAGACGCCCTGCCTGAGGCCGCCGTGTCCACCAGTTCCTACGTGTGAGTGGTCTTATTGGCTTTATAGTGCCGTCCACACTTGCCGCCTGCTGTGTTGGACGCGCGAGACTGCCTGCTGTGCAAGTGCCGGGACCCCTGTGCGTCCGTCACGTGTCCCGGACAGCTGTCTTGCCAGCTGGAGGAGACGCCCTGTCTGAGGCCGCCATGTCCACCAGTTCCTACGTGTGAGTGACCTTTTGGCTTTATAGCGCCGCCCACACTTGCCACATGTTGTGCCCGCTCGGCTTCGAGCTGGACGCGCGAGGCTGCCCGCTGTGCAAGTGCCGGGACCCCTGTGCGTCCGTCACGTGTCCCGGACAGCTGTCTTGCCAGCTGGAGGAGATGCCCTGTCTGAGGCCGCCGTGTCAACCAGTTCCTAGTCCTACGTGTGAGTGGTCTTGTCTAAAAAGCTTAAGAAGAACTGGTCAAATAAGTTGGAATAACAATATTTGTGTGTTTCTTACCTACTTAATGTGATTTTATGCATTTACTACATATTCACCGAGTGGTCTGGATATAAGTAGGTACTCCAGACAAGATTATTGAACAGTTTTTAAGTATTACCTATTTTTCTGGTTGACTCATATTATAGAGCCGAGAACTCTATAGTACGAGTCAGCCTGTGGTCATAACTGTCGTGTTCTTACTTTTTAAGTCTGGTCTGGTCTGGTTATCTTTGAACTCATTCGTTTGTTTCAGGCAAGAGAGGAAGAAGTTTGTCAAACATTTGTCCAGCAGGGGAGCCTCTTCTCATATCTGAAACAAGCCGACCGTTCCTTTGTGGTACGGACCCTGGGAAACCAAACTGCCCACCTTTCTACAGATGCCTGGTCGAATCAGGTCCGTATCAAAAATCATGGGAGATTTTCCCTACCTATTTAATTTGAAGGAGCCCAATAATGTTTTGGCATTTTTTTCCAGGAAACGATTACGGAGTCTGCTGTCCAGCCTCCCTCGAACTCCAAAAAGCCGGGACTTGTCCAGCTTCCTCGTCCGAAGAGGTAGAATGCGGAGCGCCTTGCGCACACGACTTAGAGTGCCCGTCTATGCAGAAGTGCTGCGATGGAGGAGAATGTGGAAGACACTGCACTTTGCCACATAACGTGACCATGTGCACCCAACAAAAGATGCTAGCAGAACTACTGGTCGTCAGCGAGAAAGAAGGAAAAGGATACGTGCCACAATGTGCAGCCGATGGAAACTTCGTGTCCAGGCAATGCTCTAGAAATGGACTAGTCTGCTGGTACGCATTTGTTTTCGCAATTATAATTGTAAAATATGATATAACTAATTCAGTTTCTTCTGTTACATAACCGTGAAATTATTTAAGATATAAAACATTTGCACTAATGAATATTCTAACTAATGCTCGGGTTGTATCGTTAATTTCGACACAGAAAGTATAAAAAATTATGATTGTGAAATTGCTCATGCATAATGCAGTGATAGCTGCAATAAGCATTTCATGCAAGCAATCATACCTACTATGATCCACCAGCCCCCCTAGACAAAACGCACTTTTTGATCGAATCGAATCCGTCAAAACTCCACACAAAAAAAGGGGTTTTCGACCACTTTTCGATTATAATTTGCACTTTGTCTAGACCCACTGGTGCATTTTAATAAAGGTGTCAGATTTATGACCAAAATAATGTTAATATGAATACGAAGTATTTTATTTAGACATTCAACATAATTTATCGATAGTAAAAACCTCAGATTATGATCTGAGGTTTTTACTTTTTTTTTTATGTGACAGGAGGTAAACGAGCACTATCGATATGTTATGTTGAAAAACACATAATTTCTTGGTGCGGCGAACATAACCATGACGCTGTAATTTCAGGAGTTCAATGTAGTATATGCAACTAGATCCGTGCCTCAAGAACAACAAAGGAACCTTTAGTTTATACGAATGTCGCGATGTGGATGTTTTACAGGGGCGACAATGCTTTGTGGGCTATTTGTCTTCGTTTTAGGTCTTAACGCGTACCTTGCACAAAAAGAAACACTACTCTCGTTTCCCAGGTGTGTGGACTCCGACGGCAACAAGCTCCGCGGGTCCATGGGCCCTTCAGCCACCGTCCAGTGCTCGCCAACGCCCCGCCCCGCCCGCACCGGGNCTAGAAACGGAGCTGCAAGTTATTGTCCTAAAATTGGACAATCGTCCGCGGCCTGCAAAATCACCCTTAATACAACAACGATTCCATGGTGTAGCTAGATGTGCTGCTGTATGTACCATTATAGTCTGTCTGGATAATTCTATCGATTATAGTGACTGTTTTTCATCGTATTGATATTTTATACTGTTGTCGGCCGTTTGGTGTAGTGGTTCANGTACTGGAGCCAGAAGTCTCACCACCTGCACCAGGGCTCTATGCGCAGGTAGAGTTTCAAAACTGTGTTCTTCTGATTAATTGGGTTTTTATAGGCAGTCAAACTGTAGATCCTGGTTACAAAGCAGTTGCAGCGGTGGGAACAGTCACAATATCGATAGCATTGGATACTGTTGTGAATGTAGGTACAGATATCAGCACATCAGACTCCTTACATATTATTATTTTTGTTGCAAAATCACCCATTTTTCCCGTCGGGAAATGCTTTGCTCATACCCACTGGCCGATGGGGACGCCCGCCTTATGACTGTCCTAGCCAGAAAAGCGGCGTACCTACAAAAACCAGACAGTATCCGCCTAGAAACGGAGCTGCAAGTTATTGTCCTAAAATTGGACAATCGTCCGCGGCCTGCAAAATCACCCTTAATACAACAACGATTCCATGGTGTAGCTAGATGTGCTGCTGTATGTACCATTATAGTCTGTCTGGATAATTCTATCGATTATAGTGACTGTTTTTCATCGTATTGATATTTTATACTGTTGTCGGCCGTTTGGTGTAGTGGTTCAGAACGGACTACTATGCCGAGAGGTCCCGGGTTCGATTCCCGGCCGGGCAGAAATTGAAATGATGAATTTTAATTTCTGTGACGGGTCTGGGTGTTACTATGTATAATATGTATGTATTTAAAAAAAAAGTATATAAGTAGTATATCCGTTAAGCTAGCACCCATAACACAAGCATATTAATTGCTTACGCAATGGCGCTGTGTGAGATTGTCCAAAGATATTTATTTATTATTATTTATTATACTATTCCATACACAGGCGTCTGCGAGTACGGATACAAGAGCGGCGCGGACGGATGCCCCACTTGCGAGTGTGACGACCCCTGCGCGGGATTCCCCTGCCCTGACGGAGAGGAGTGCGTGAGGGTCCGAGACGCAGAGTGCTCAGGGGAACTGTGCACTGGATACCCTGTCTGTAAGTGGTTCTTAAAACTATTTTAGGGTAGGCAAATAAAATCAAGCGAAGAAGATGCAACCTGACCTGAACCATATGTGTTCAACATATTGCGTTTTGTTGACACTTTCGCATTTATGTTATTAGTAGTGGTAATTTATTAAGTATCAGTAGGGTACGTACATTGCATGTTCATTTTATTAAACTAGGATAACGGTGTTGACTGTCCAATTAGTCTGTATATTTATTGAACTATCTTAAGAAAAAATATGTATTGTTCAGTTGTTTGTTTTCCTAAATAAATTAAAAAAAAAAAAAAACAGCATCTCTGGACAATAAAGCTTTTTGATGTCTGCGACTTTATCGAATTGAAATCGAAAACGTATGGCTTATTTTCCACTGGACTGATACAACATAATTATGTAGGCCTAGTATTACTCCAGTTAGGAATAATAATATCATTAGGTAGGCTGAAATATTAGTACACTTACCAGAATGAAGCAACTTAACTACTGTCAAAAGATGAGTTAAGTGTAACATCGTTAGGAACATCTATTGAGTAGTTGTAAAACAAGATATTCTAGATTGTATGACTCTACATTGCATAATCGATGTTGTTTGTGAACTAATGTACCGTAAATACAACATCTGTTATTTGGGCTAATTTGTTTATAAACATTGCTGTCGTTTCCGTTACATAATAGTTAAGGTAGAACTGATTACTACCTACGCAACTTCTACCGTAATGATGATGTTCTATAAACGATTGAATGCAATTCAGTAAGCATTCTGTTTTATTCGATTTTAAGAAGACACGAATGTTAAAAGCTTCGTATTTAAAATTCTCGCTTCCCTTTCACCTAACAGCAATGTGTGAATGTGTGTGAATTTGATCTTAATTTGGCTTCATGTTTACGCAAACCAGATAATAGAAAAAGGCAAATGAAATTGACTGGAATGTAATATAACACATCGAAAGCTTAAGGTCAGATCAGCCTAAGCCTAAGCACAAGCTATGATTTTAACTTACCAAACCTTTTCCCCATCAGGTCGTCCAAAGGTATCATACGATAACCCTTGCGAAGTCGGGGTCCCGGCTACGGACGATGACGGCAGCGTGGTGGGATGTGGCACCGACAGCGACTGTCCTAGCGAACACTTCTGCACCAAACTGAGACGCAGTGGAAACGCTGTGTGCTGCCCTGATCCACACTTTGAGAACTCTACGGACAGCTATTCCATGGAGGTGAGGATGATGTTTTGAAATTCACCTAGTGCCTAGTACCCTTGCCTTGATAGAACTTATTTTTATTTTGTAAAAAGCGCTGAAAAATGAACCTAAAATCTCGTGCTCTGTCTTTTCATTAGTTACTTACCTTTAATATTTTGCTTGTGTAACTAAAATTCCCATTATTAACAATTTACCATTAAAGTAGGAAGGTTGCATTATTTACCAGTGGTCGTTTTAACAGCTACCCAATTTAAGACACTTAATAACTTTAGACACCAACGCTATCTATGACCATGACTGGCCTTGGGTGCCTTGGTCACGACTTCCTTCCTTTGTGTGGATATATCGTCATCACCTTCATCATCATCATGTCCTTTCATCTCCACTGCAGGACACAGAGGTAAATGGAGAATTTTTGGCCAACATTCCCACTAAAGGTCACCAACTCTCTTCCAGCTAAACCTCGACTCATGTGGCGTAGAAGCGGAAGCCCTCTGCGGCCTCAACTCCACGGCCAGCTGTCCGGAGGGCGCGTGCGACGGCGAGCTCGTCTGCTGCGCCGCCGCCTGCGGGCCCATCTGCATCGACCCGGCCAAGATGCGGCTGCAGAGCGACAGAGTGGACGACACTCCAACGAGTGAGTCACGGGATTATTGACTTTATTTCATTCAACGAGCGTGCGACGGCGAGGCGANACAGAGTGGACGACACTCCAACGAGTGAGTCACGGGATTATTGACTTTATTTCATTCAATGAGCGTGCGACGGCGAGGCGAGGGCCCATCTGCATCGACCCGGCCAAGATGCGGCTGCAGAGCGACAGAGTGGACGACACTCCAACGAGTGAGACACGTTAATATTGCCTTTTTTTCGTTCGTCTTTGTTTCAGCCAATTATATCCACTGCTAACAAAGACCTCCCCCAAGGATTTCCATTATAAACGGTCCTGCACTCCCCACATCTAGGTGGTTCCCTCTACTTTTCACCAGATCCTTAATTCATTGGATGAAATAGGTAAGGGGATCATTTTAACAAGAACAAAATGTCTCTTAAAGTATTTATAGGGCTGAGTTTTTCTTGCTGATATTACAACGCCTCACATAGCTAAGTATGAAAGCATGAATGCTACTGACAACGCCACTCTCGTAGCAAAGTTTTGGGCAGACACTGTATAGGTTTGTTGTCGACACGACAAGAAGCAGATGGCTAAGATAACCTATTTTTTCCTTCCCAGTGTGCGAATACCTTCGTGATTTCGACGAGAAGATGGAAGGGACAGTGGACGGTATGAAGCTGGCTCTTCCACCACCGACCTGCAACCCCGACGGCTCCTTCTCCACCCAGCAGTGCGCTAAGGGACGCTGCTGGTGCGTGGACTCCTTCGGCACGGAGATACCGAGGACCAGCGGGCACAATGCTTCTTCTGTGGACTGCGACAAGTAAGCATAATAAAATTTTAATTAAACCATTAACTTCGTTTATCCTCCTAAGTGTATTCCTTCTATCTTTTGCTCAGTCAACACCTGAATCAAAAGAGTCTATAGAAATTACCAAACTGTTATTTCGAGATTTATGTCGATAAGTAGGTAATATCTTTTTTTTTTTGCACAAGGAAGGGCAGCCAGGGGCTATGTCTACTAGGTATACCTAGATGACATTTATTTTAGTTTCCCAAAATCCGCAACACTTTTTTTCCATGCATAGCGTTTAGCTTGTTCCATCGTCCGTAGCATCAGCACATCTTCGGTATACCTACTTACAAATCAATAAAGGTACTTCTTCTCAAATCTTCGGTCTTTCCAAACCCCAGATTGCGCGAAGAACTTGACTGCCTAGACATGACGTGCCGCATGGGCTGCGACTACGGCTTCGAGATCGGCGCCAACCGCTGCCCGACGTGCCGCTGCCGCGACCCGTGCGCCGGCGTCACCTGTCCTGCTGACCGCGCCTGCGCTGTGGTAGATGTGGCTTGCGACGCGGACTACTGCCCTCCTGTTCCTGCCTGTAAGTACATTCAACTCGACTGCCTAGACATGACGTGCCGCATGGGCTGTGACTACGGCTTCGAGATCGGCGCCAACCGCTGCCCGACGTGCCTCTGCCGCGACCCGTGCGCCGGCGTCACCTGTCCTGCTGACCGCGCCTGCGCTGTGGTAGATGTGGCTTGCGACGCGGACTACTGCCCTCCTGTTCCTGCTTGTTAGTATCCTTCAATTCGACTGCCTAGTTATGACGTGAGGCTGCCGTAATCCGTCCGCCGGCGTCACTTGCCCTGCTGACCGCGCCTGTGCAATGTTAGATGTGGCTTGCGACGCGGACTACTGCCCTCCTGTTCCTGCCTGTAAGTATGCTTCAACTCGACTGCCTCGACATGACGTGCCGAATGGGCTGCGACTACGGCTTCGAGATCGGCGCCAACCGCTGCCCGACGTGCCGCTGCCGCGACCCGTGCGCCGGCGTCACCTGCCCTGCCGACCGCGCCTGTGCAGTGGTAGATGTGGCTTGCGACGCCGACTACTGCCCTCCTGTTCCTGCTTGTAAGTATCCTTCAATTCGACTGCCTAGTTATGACGTGAGGCTGCCGCTACCCGTGCGCCGGCGTCACCTGCCCTGCTGACCGCGCCTGCGCTGTGGTAGATGTGGCTTGCGACGCTGACTACTGCCCTCCTGTTCCTGCCTGTAAGTATCCATTCAATTCGACTGCCTACACATGACGTGCCGAATGGGCTGCGACTACGGCTTCGATATCGGCGCCAACCGCTGCCCGACGTGCCGCTGCCGCGACCCGTGCGCTGGCGTCACCTGCCCTGCCGACCTCGCCTGTGCAGTGGTAGATGTGGCTTGCGACGCGGACTACTGCCATCCAGTACCTTCCTGTGAGTTTACATTTTAGCCTATGGTCTACTGGATGCCACAAAGCACGAACGAACGCGATTTTTACATCTAGTTGCAGCCTTCTTGCTTGATATCGTCCAGTCCAACGAACAAATGGGGGCTGTAGCATTATTGCCGAGATATTATTTAAATCCGATAACTTTTTACTCCATCTTTCAGTTGCCCGAAGGATATGACCGACCCTCTGCCACTTCACCTTTTCAGTCGTTCATTGCCTTGTTCTTCAGCCGAGTTCTTACTTTCTACAGAATTTCTGAATTATACTTTAAAAACCTTCCTCTAAGTTCAAGAGTAGACTGAACTTATCTGAACTCCTGAAGAATACGATGGCTGACGATGTGCTTGAACATTAAGCTGTTTTCTACCCAGATTTAACTACACACCAAGTATCTTCCCTATTCACTCCACCACCAAATAAACAATCCTCAATTCATCCCTCAGGTTTACCAAGGAAACCCGGTCAATGCCCATACCTGGTACCCTCAAACGGTGCCTGCGAGTGGTCGTGCCGGAATGACGCGGAATGTGGACCAGCGGAACGGTGCTGCGCCACTGGATGCGGTACTGCCTGCACTAAAGCAGAGCACCAGTCTGCTTGTCAGCAAAGGAGGTAGGAAACTGATGAACATTATTTCTTCGTTCGCACTGAGTCTAAAAGGAACTACTAACTCTCAATACCAAATTGTCAGGCCACTGGAATAAAATAGGACACCAATAAAGTAATACTTTATTATAATAAGACACCAACAAAAAGAGCGAAGATAACTTTTTCGCTTGGCGTTTTCATGCCATATGGCCCCTGATGACTGGAGCATCGAAGGTTTAAAAATAATTTTATTGGAAAATCGAAAATTTTGAGACTTAAAAAATCATCTTTAAAGTTCTATCCACTTTATCTTAATTTCGCTGAGCCCAAAATATTGAATGCCATAACTCGTTTTCACTTGTCCTTTCCTCATGAAATCAGTAACAAATATCAACTCTATTACAGGGCGCTAGCGCTCCACATGGCAGCCGAAAGCGGCAGCCCGCCCTCATGGACTTGGGTACCGGAATGCCAGGAGGATGGCACTTATGCCAGCGTACAGTGCCGGGGCGCTGACAAGACCTGCTGGTGCGTGGACGCTGCTGGCATTGAGGTATGAACTCCTACTATCGCTTATTATAGTCTTCCACATGGCAGCTGAGTGTGGCAGTCCTTCGTCATGGACGTGGGTACCGGAGTGCCAGGAAGACAGCACCTACGCAAGCGTGCAGTGTCGGGGCGCCGACAAGACCTGCTGGTGCGTTGATGCGGCTGAAGCTGCGTCATTGAAGTATGAACCACTTCTATCACTTTTATTATAGTCTTCGACATGACGGCTGAGAGCGGTAGTCCCCCATCATGGACTTGGGTACCGGAGTGCCACACTATGGAGCGAAATTGAGATTTATGGACATAGCGATTTTTTTCACAATTTCTATTTGAAAAAAATACCTATCGATAGGTTACGTTATTCTGATGAATAAATGCTTCACAAGTTTTTCTCTAAAACCAACAGTTTGACTGGAAAAAAATATTTTCCATTTTCGTTGTATGGAATGAAACATAAAGTGGNGGTACCAAAATGCCAGGAGGATGGCACCTACGCCAGCGTACAGTGTCGCGGCGCCGACAAGACCTGCTGGTGCGTGGACGCTGCTGGCATTGAGGTATGAACTACTTCTATCACTTATTATAGTCTTCCACATAGCGGCTGAGAGCGGCAGTCCTTCATCATGGACTTGGGTACCGGAATGCCAGGAGGATGGCACTTACGCCAGCGTACAGTGCCGAGGCGCCGATAAGACCTGCTGGTGCGTGGACGCTGCTGGCATTGAGGTATGAACTACTTCTATCGCTTATTATAGTCTTCCACATAGCGGCTGAGAGCGGCAGTCCGCCGTCGTTGACGTGGGTACCGAAGTGCCAGGAGGATGGCACTTATGCCAGCGTACAGTGCCCCTTCGTCGTGGACGTGGGTACAGGAGTGCCAGGAGGACGGGACCTACGCCAGCTTGCAGTGTCGCGGCGCCGATAAGGCTTGCTGGTGCGTGGACGCTGCTGGTATTGAGGTATGAACCACTTCTATCAGTCCTCCGTCGTGGACGTAGGTACCGGAATGCCAGGAGAATGGCACTTATGCCAGCGTACAGTGCCGGGGAGCCGACAAGACCTGCTGGTTCGTGGACGCTGCTGGCATTGAGGTATGAACTCTATCACTTATTTATAAACTTTAACATGACAGCTGAGAGCGGTAGTCCCCCATCATGGACTTGGGTACTGAAGTGCCAGGAGGATGGCACTTATGCCAGCGTACAGTGCCGAGGCGCCGACAAGACCTGCTGGTGCGTGGACGCTGCTGGTATTGAGGTACGATTCCTTTTATTGCATTATCATCATCATCAGATCATTAGGCTCTACTGCAGGAGAATTCTGTGTTACTGAGGGCAAAAGGGATGATTGGGCTTAGATCTCCCAGACGGATTTTTACTTTGGTCGCCTCTTACAACGTTCCACGTGAAGAACAGGGGGGATTCTGTTCTTCTCTGCTGGAACCAAATGGCTTGCCTCTTTTGTTGAGAGTAGCACAAGTAACCGCTAAAATAAACTCTTACCATTACACTGAGATCCAACGCAGACTCTCTCTGGCAAAAAACACAAAGTTAATTCTACTCTGTCATATTTCAGATGCCAGGCACAAGAACGACCAACTCCACACCTAACTGCGATGCTCCTTCCGAATGCCCCAACCCTGGCTGCAATGAAGACGAGGTCTGCGCCCACGGCAGAGAGTTGGACGCCAAGGGCTGCCCCACTTGCGAGTGTAGAGACCCCTGCGCCGAGGCCAAGTGTAGAGACGATGAAACCTGTGAGCTGGTGCCTTTGGATTGCGAGGTAAGTTGGCTAGAACGCCTAGTCATATGGAATATCAGAATTGTTTGTCTTCCTCGTCGTTACACTCTTGCCAGAGTGGTCGTCGTGGTCGTCACACCTGATTTGGTTGCAAGCTTCACAATCCATTGCCATTCCTCCCGCATTGCAGCCATGAGTGCACAAGAAATGTGCACTCATGGAGTGGATTTTTTATAGACTTGTAGCTTTTGAACAACGCAAATTTTGGAGCCCCCTTTTATCTCCTTAAATGCTAATTTTGTGAAACCCTTCCTTACTGGATCATACATTTTCAGCGCAATTCGTTCAGTGATTTGAGATGTGTGTTGATAGAGCAGTCGGTGACGGTTGCCTGTTATAGTTTCAGATTAGAAACCATAATTGGAAAATGCATCTTGTGTTCAGCTCATCTACCATGCTAGAACTACATTCACCTTGAATTAAACTGATTTCAAAAGTACAGAATCTAGTTTGGACACCCAAACATTTTGCTGACGATCCAAAAGCACTCATCACATAACCTACAACAACTTCATTCCAGGGTGACATCTGTCCGCCACTAGCCCGATGCGCGCCGTCACCCCAGTGTCCTGACGGTGAACCACTCCAGGCGCCCGACGGTTCTGGAGCCCTGACCTGCGGACCGTCAGCCGCGGCCTGCCCTTCTACCCACGCCTGCAGATTCGCGCCACACGACTCTAGACCTTCGGTGTGCTGTCCTAAGCCACGTGAGTATCACACTCATGTATCACTATCATCAGGTCTACGGGACTATTCCCACCTCTCGTTCCCACCACTGCAACTCCTGTGTAGCCAGGATCTACAGCTTGACCGCCACAAAAACCCAACCAATGAAGGTCAAGTTTGTCCCGGGGGAAAGTTAAACTGGTCAGTAAGTAAAATCAGCCGCGGCCTGCCCCTCTACACACGCCTGCAGATTCGCTCCACACGACTCTAGGCCTTCGGTGTGCTGTCCTAAGCCACGTGAGTATTCAATTAATCATTATCATCAGGTTTAGTCTCCACTGCAGGAAGGCGACCCTCTCCAATTTTCCGGAGTAAAGTACCTACCTAGTATGTAGTAAGTAAGCAAAGTTCCATATGCATAAACTAGCGGCCGCCCGCGACTTCGTACGCGTGAATCCCGTTTTTCCCGCTAATTCCCGTTCCCGTGGGAATTTCGGAAATTCCTTTCTTAGTGCACCTCTACGGTACCTAAGCTACGTCCCTTCCAAATTTCAAGTGCCTACGTTTAGCCGTTTAGGCTGTGCGTTGATCTGTCAGTCAGTCAGTCAGTTTCTCCTTTTATATATTTAGATTATTGGTTTAGGCCTAAATTAACGCAAATGGTAGTACAATGTTAAGAAGCGCACAAGTTACAGGACGTCTTTGGGGACTACGCTACACATAATACGAGGCTTAACAAGAGACAGCTGGTAGCTGATTGACCTTGTCTTTGAACTCTTCAAATTGTTGTGAATGAGACTCGTAAATTCAAGATTTTAAAGATCTTAATTGTCGCAGTATTATTACCTACTGGAACTAAACAGTATGATGAGAGGTCCACATTTCCATAGACGTGATAGCCGATTTGGTATCATGTATGATATTTTACTTCGTAAAGTAGATAGGTAAACCTACTTTTTGATAGCAATGTGGCGGCACTCACGACAGCCAACATCTATTAGCAAATTCACACCCAAAGACACAATTGCTTAAAAGATTAATGTCCGTTTTCACCATCAATCGCTAATTTTTAAGTGACCCCTATGAAAACAAAATTCCTGGTATGTGTTACCTTAAGGGTCACTTAAAAATTAGGAATTGATGGTGAAAACGGGCCATACAGCCTACACAATCAGTGGATAACCGCACATAACTACACTACACTACACAATAATTATATCCACCACAGGCACAGTCTGCTTCGAGAGCAAAGAGCCCGGCGTATGCACAGGCGGCGACGGGCTCAACACCACCCGCTGGCACTTCAACCACGAGCGCAACCGCTGCGAGAGGTTCCGCTACCACGGCTGCGCGGGCAACCACAACAACTTCCGAACTAAAGAAGAGTGCAATGCTGTCTGTCCAGGTGAGATAGTGGCTAAAATCATTGCGAATGTTATTTTCAGCTCATTTTTCGGAAACCAAGCCATTAATTTCACTAATGCATGTTTTCACCATCAATCCCTAATTTGTAAGTGACCCCTATGGTAACTCATAACAGGCATTTTGTTTTCATAGGGGTCACTTAAAAATTAGGGATTGATGGTGAAAACGGGCATAAGACTAGGCGCAGATCACCAATTTTTAGTTGGCCAATAAGTAGTTGGGCCCAATTTTAATTTGTATGAAAAATCGGCGTATTGTGCGCACTTTCATACATGTCCATATTGATTAACAGGCCGATTCAACTATCGGCCAACTAAAAGTCGGTGGTGTGCATCTAGGCTTATTTGTACATATAGAATTGTTAAATATGGGCGGGGCATGTTAGATCGGTCGTTCGTTAGGGCAGAAAAGTTCTCGAGTGGCGACCACGGACTGGAAGACCTAGTATAGATAAGCTTAAGCAGGCCTCCCCCTTGGATGACCGATAATCTGTTGAAGATCGCGGTAAAAACACCTGTATGCAAGCAGCGCACCATCGGTCTATGGCTAAATCCATGGGAGAGGTCTTTTAGATCTTCTGAAACATGCTAACAAAGAAGGATGTTATGGACTTTACCTGTAGTTCTACAAGATCTTTGATAGATTGAGAACTTTTCGCCTTGTCAGTAACAACTTTTACTTGATGCAAAAGACGTGAAGCCGCATTTTTGTACATAGCAACTTCATTCTCTTTTCTTTTGTATTGCAAATAATTCTGAAACTTCCTGCTCAAAGCCCTAGCTAATTTCAAATCCTCTCATTTAAAAATGTAGGCAAGAGTTGTACCAACCTACTTAGTTCTCCTAGTACTTATTAGTTACTTACTTACTTAGCTCTTACCAAATAAACAATCCTCTCCCAAGCCTACCATTTCTAACCTTTTGCTTTCAAACAGCGGATGGAGATTCAGCAAAATTGTCGCACAAGGAGACTGGTCACGACCATGAGGAAGGCATGTTGACTCTCTTGTACATTTGTGTGGGGAACTGTCACCAACATTAACACACACTGAACTTACTTTCCTATATTTAGCACGATGTTCTAATTGCACGATCTTTTGCAGTATTTTTAAGACGGTGCAGATACTTATTACAAGCGAGCGTTGCTTGGTAGGCGACCAATTTTTGTATTTGTAATAATTACTCAAGAGCTTTACCAAATTTCTCATAGAGTTGAAGATCAGCGGCTTTCGGCATTTTTGTAAAGTAAATTACTTGTGCAGATCTGCAGGACTATTTTTTATTTGTATTTATTTATTTTTATTGTTATGTTTTCTTTTAAATAACCAATTTATTTTTAAGCTTTCATTTATGTATGTGCTGTTGCCTGTAAATAAATGCCTGCAGTTATGGAATTCTATAAATTAACTTCAGTTCTTCAGTTACTTGATAAAGTTTGTTTCAATGTATCATTTTACCTACCGACAAATATTTTGTTACGAAGCTATCGTCATCAGAATCAGTTACTTTACCAAACAGTCAAAAAGTAAATTACTTAAGTATAAGCTGAGTTGCACCACCTAACTTTGACCGTAACTATTACGGTAACCGGTGTATTTTGTATGGAGTTTGACAGATTTTTGACGTTCGTCAAAGTTAATGTAAGATGGTGCACAACCCAGCTTTAATATAACCAGAAGAGAACCCTTTCTAAAAATTAGCCCGCTTTATTTATATCCCTGTATCTACAATTTCAGTGCTAAGTCCATGCGAGCGGCTTCGGGAAAAGAACGAGGCAGCCGCCCAGAAGTACGGGAAGGGTACCTTCATCCCGGTCTGCGACGAAACCGGCGCGTGGGAGTCGGTGCAGTGCATGTCGCATATTGGTAAGTGAAGATGGTTTGGATTTATTTTTTGTCCTGGCCTAACAAATGAGTTGTCTATGGATAGGTAGAGCTCTGAGACGGTCAATGTACACGGTCGAAAAACTGTTTACTTCATAAGTAGTCCGGTTTTTTAAATATTTTTAACCGCACCTGAGGAGCTCTTGACCTGCCTCACTGGAGAGTAATGTTCAGAAAGAGGTGAGGGTGTTGGTGGAAGCGAGTTTTATCTGGAATCTTCACCGAGGAACTGGCTACTTTACCTCCAACTCTTTAAACACAATAGCTGTTAACATTGTTGATAAGGTGACAGACTGGACTTAGATAAGCCCTACCGCCTACTATACCGAGCAGAAAATTTTGCCCCCTCTGGAATTCGAACCCGGGACATAGTAGTACTACTTATAGTCTACAAATAGAGTCGGTCAATACTAAAAAGCACTTACCTACCTAGGTACCTACCTACCTGACTGAGGAGGGGTAACTAGGTTCACCAGGAACTGCTGTGATGTCTCCGCCTTGGAGACGTAAATAAAAGTTGTTTCTATTTGAAGATACTGTCTTTTATTTTCGATTAAACACAGAGCTTACAAGATTGCCTATCGCCATTTTGCCTTGCGAATCAAGAAGAAATCTCGGATACACATCCTGAATAATAATAAATAATAATAATAAATAATAATTTATTATATACTCCTGTTTACAATAATCTCTTAATCTAAGTATATTATGTAGTCCAGTCAATAAAGCATTATAGATGGAAAACTGTAGAACAAAATTTCTGACATCAGAACTTTATTTAGACTAGTTAGGAGGTGAACATAGCAAAAGTCCCCGCCCTTAGCCCTTGAGCCGGCGGGGAGAGGGGGGTTTAAAGGTGCCACTTTTCGGTTTTTCGCAAACTATGCGTCCTAGTGACATGACTACTATGAACCAAAAAAAGCTTATTCAATTTGCTACAGATGAGATAGACAAGTTTTTCTATAAATTGTATAGTTTTCGCGGCACCTGCTCTAGAAGGTCTGTAATATTGGAAATTTTATTTTTGTCTTACATGTTCTCATCAGGAGAAAATCGACTAAATCAACATTGAGCAATCATTCTAGACATGCGGGAGCATGTTAAGCCTAGTTCCAGCGAGGGGACTACACCGTGCGTATATTTAGACGAATCACTTTGAGCCACTTTTGAATCCTCATCACTCAGAAACTACTGTGCATTAACACTTCAAATTTGGCTCATGTGTTGAGACTTACAAGATATACATCAGTTTCAAATTTCATAAATATGCCTCAAACGGTTCTTTAGATATTGACGTCCAAAAATCTACATGTCTGACCTATAGACCAAATTCTAACCACTTCCAGATGACCTCGAAGGTTCAAATTTGGCATCCAGAAAGGTAGTTATGTAAATACAAAGGATCAAATAAAAAACCACTAAATTTTAACATTTCACATGTGATAGATAGATAGTAGTGCTCTAAATATCGATTTTTGAACGTCAATACCTAAATAACCGTTTGAGGTATATTTATGAAATTTGAAGCTGATGTACATCTTGCAAGTCTCAATACATGAGCCAAATTTGAAGTGTTAATGCACAGTAGTTTTTGAACGATGAGGAGTCAAAAGTGGCTCTAATTGGTTCGTCTAAATATACGCACGGTGCAGTCCCCTCCATGGAACTAGGCTTAACATGCTCCCNACTTTATGTTTCATTCCATACAACGAAAATGGAAAATATTTTTTTCCAGTCAAACTATTGGTTTTAGAGAAAAACTTGTGAAGCATTTATTCATCAGAATAACGTAACCTATCGATAGGTATTTTTTCAAATAGAAATTGTGAAAAAAATCGCTATGTCCATAAATCTCAATTTCGCTCCATAGTGTGCCAGGAGGATGGCACTTATGCAAGCGTACAGTGCCGAGGCGCCGACAAGACCTGCTGGTGCGTGGACGCTGCTGGCATTGAGGTATGAACTACTTCTATCACTTATTATAGTCTTCCACATAGCGGCTGAGAGCGGCAGCCCGCCCTCATGGACTTGGGTACCGGAATGCCAGGAGGATGGCACTTATGCCAGCGTACAGTGCCGAGGCGCCGACAAGACCTGCTGGTGCGTGGACGCTGCTGGCATTGAGGTATGAACTCTTTCTATCACTTATTATAATCTTTAACATGACGGCTGAGAGCGGTAGTCCCCCATCATGGACTTGGGCACTGAAGTGCCAGGAGGATGGCACTTATGCCAGCGTACAGTGCCGAGGCGCCGATAAGACCTGCTGGTGCGTGGACGCTGCTGGCATTGAGGTATGAACTCCTTCTATCACTTATTATAGTCTTCCACATAACGGCTGAGAGTGGCAGTCCATCGTCGTGGACGTGGGTACCGGAGTGCCAGGAGGATGGCACTTATGCCAGCGTACAGTGCCGGGGCGCGGACAAGACCTGCTGGTGCGTGGATGCTGCTGGTATTGAGGTACGATTCCTTTTATTGCATTATGATCATCATCAGATCATTAGGCTCTACTGCAGGAGAATTCTGTGTTACTGAAGACAAAATGGATAATTGGGCTTACATTTCCCAGACGGGTTTTTACTTTGGTCGCCTCTTACAACGTTCCACGTGAAGAACAGGGGGGATTCTGTTCTACTCTGCTGGAACCAAATGGCTTGCCTCATTTGTTGAGAGTAGCACAAGTGACCGCTAAAATAATCTCTTACCATCACACTGAGGTCCAACGCAGACTCTCTCTGGCAAAAAACACAAAGTTAATTCTACTCTGTCATATTTCAGATGCCAGGCACCAGAACGACCAACTCCACACCTAACTGCGACGCTCCTTCCGAATGCCCCAACCCTGGCTGCAATGAAGACGAGGTCTGCGCCCACGGCAGAGAGCTAGACGCCAAGGGCTGCCCCACTTGCGAGTGTAGAGACCCGTGCGCCGAGGCCAAGTGTAGAGACGATGAAACCTGTGAGCTGGTGCCTTTGGATTGCGAGGTAACTTGGCTAGAACGCCTAGTCATATGGAATATCAGAATTGTTTATCTTCCTCGTCGTTACACTCTTGCCAGAGTGGTCGTCGTGGTCGTCACACCTGATTTGGTTGCAAGCTTCACAATCCATTGCCATTCCTCCCGCATTGCAGCCTTTCTTGTGCACTCATGGAGTGGATTTTTTATACACTTGTAGCTTTTGAACAACGCAAATTTTTATCTCATTAAAAATGTGAATTTTGTGAAACCCTTCCTTACTGGATCATACATTTTCAGTGCAATTCGTTCAGAGATTTGAGCTGTGTGTTGATAGAGCAGTCGGTGACGGTTGCCTCTTATATTTTCAGATTAGAAACCATAATCCTACTCGTACTAATATTATAAATGCGAAAGTTTGGATGTCTGGATGTTTGTTACTCTTTCACGCAAAAACTATTGAACGGATTTTGATGAAACTTTACAGTATTATTGTTTATAACCCAGAATAACACATATGCTATAATTTATGACGATATGTGACAAACTAAATTTCACGCGGGTGAGGCCCGGGCAAAAGCTAGTTGAAAAATATATCCCGTGTATAGCATCATCTACCATGATAGAACTTTTGTGTTGACTAAAATCACGTTGAACTAAACTGACTTCAAAAGATCAAAATCGAACTTGGTCATTTCAATTATAAAATTATCACTTCACGGGATTTATTGCAACAATATCTATTTTAACGGTAAATAAAATATTTACCCTCCCGACGTTTCGGCTCGGTTGCACGAGTCATGGTCGCGGGCAGACTGGTCTTGGTCATTTCATCCCAAACATTTTGTGATGTTCCAAATGTGATGATCCAAAAGCACTCATCACATAACCTACAACAACTTCATTCTAGGGTGACATCTGTCCTCCGTTGGCCCGATGCGCGCCGTCACCCCAGTGTCCTGACGGTGAACCACTCCAGGCGCCCGATGGTTCCGGAGCCCTGACCTGCGGACCGTCAGCCGCAGCCTGCCCTTCTACCCACGCCTGCAGATTCGCTCCACACGACTCTAGACCTTCGGTGTGCTGTCCTAAGCNCAGCCGCGGCCTGCCCCTCTACACGCCTGCAGATTCGCGCCACACGACTCTAGACCTTCGGTGTGCTGTCCTAAGCCACGTGAGTATCACACTCATGTATCACTATCATCAGGTCTACGGGACTATTCCCACCTCTCGTTCCCACCACTGCAACTCCTGTGTAGCCAGGATCTACAGCTTGACCGCCACAAAAACCCAACCAATGAAGGTCAAGTTTGTCCCGGGGGAAAGTTAAACTGGTCAGTAAGTAAAATCAGCCGCTGCCTGCCCCTCTACTCACGCCTGCAGATTTGCGCCACACGACTCTAGACCTTCGGTGTGCTGTCCTAAGCCACGTGAGTATCACATTCATGTATCATTATCATCAGGTCTTGTCTCCACTGCAGGAAGGCGACCCTCTCCAATTTTCGTGAGTAAAATAATACCTTCTTAAACTTATAAATGTTGGTCTAAAGTTTAGGCCTAAATTAACACAAATGTCAGAAGCGCACAAGTTGTGGACGCCTTTGGGGGCTACAAATAATACAAGTCCTACCAACCAAGGGACAGCTGACCTAGTCACTTTAGAACTTTTCAAATCGTTGTGGGTGGGACTCGTAAACCAAGATTTGATCACTGACACAATAGGTATGAGTTAATCGGACTACCTAAGTATTCATTTTTTTTTCACATGTTATGTGAGGTGACATTTAATTTTCCACAGAAGGCGTTTTTGGTATTCGATTTGGTATCGAACAAAAAAAGCTCACTTACTTTTTGATAGCAGCTGCTACCACTAGTACACATAAAACGGCTACTAGCATATTTTACACCCAGGGACCTTATATCACTTGAAAGAATATAGCCCACACAATTTGTATAAGCGCGTGGTGGTGAACTTACTTTTTGATAGCAGCTGCTACCACTAGTGGATTACTTCCACATAAAACGGCTACTAGCATATTTTACACCCAGGGGCCTTATATCACTTGAAAGAATATAGCCCACGCAATTTGTATAAGCGCGTGGTGGTGAACCATACATGACTCTAGCTTGCTTCCAACCCAGGCACAGTCTGCTTCGAGAGCAAAGAGCCCGGCGTATGCACCGGCGGCGACGGGCTCAACACCACGCGCTGGCACTTCAACCACGAGCGCAACCGCTGCGAGAGGTTCCGCTACCACGGCTGCGCGGGCAACCACAATAACTTCCGAACTAAGGAAGAGTGCAATGCTGTCTGTCCAGGTGAGATAGACTAAAACCATTGCGAATGTTATTTTCAGTTCACATTTTTCGGAAAATAAGCCATTTGACTAAGCCTAGGCGCATACCACCGATTTTTAGTTGGCCAATAATTGGGCCCAATTTTAATTTGTATGAAAAATCGGTAGATACCAAATCGGTGTAGTGTGCGCACTTTCATAAATGACCATACTGATTAACAGCCCGATAGAGTTGCCAGGTGTTTGGCCAAATATTGGCTTGTCCGGCCTGCCCGGCTTTTGGTAGGCTTTTTTTATGTGGCTGCCGCGCTAGCGAAAGTCGAGCTACAGAATAATAACTGATAGTACTCACTACTCACTCGTGAGCAAGACGACAAGAGTCCGGCTTTTGTGTTTTTGGACCTGGCAACCCTAAGCCCGACTCAACTATCAGCCAAATAAAAGTCGATGGTCTGCGTCTAGCTAGGCATATTAATTTGTACATAAAGAATTGTTAAATGGGCGGGGCATGTTATCTTGTAGAACAGAATTGTCGTTGGGGCAGAAAAGTTCTCGATTGGCGACCACAGACCGAAAGACCTAGTATAGATAAGCAGGCCTTCCCTTTGGATGACCGATAAAATCTGCTGAAGATCGCGGTAACCACCTGCATGCAAGCAGCGCAACATCGGTCTATGGCATGGGAGAGGCCTTTATCCAGCAGTAGATGTCGGTTACAACCTCTGTAACATGGTAACGAAGGAGGATATTATGGCCTTTCTTTACCTATTGTTCTACAAGATCTTTGGTAGAGTGAGGGCTTCTCGCCTTATCAGTGACAACTTTTTCTTGATGCAAAAGACGTGAAGCCGCATTTTTGTACATAGCAACTTCATTCTCTTTTCTTTTGTATTGCAAATAATTCTGAAACTTCCTGCTCAAAGCCCTAGCTAATTTCAAATCCTCTCATTTAAAAATGTAGGCAAGAGTTGTACCAACCTACTTAGTTCTCCTAGTATTAGTTACTTACTTACTCAGCTCTTACCAAATAAACAATCCTCTCCCAAGCCTACCATTTCTAACATTTTGCTTTCAAACAGCGGATGGAGATTCAGCAAAATTGTCGCACAAGGAGACTGGTCACGACCATGAGGAAGGCATGTTGACTCTCTTGTACATTTGTGTGGGGAACTGTCACCAACATTAACACACACTGAACTTACTTTCCTTTATTTAGCACGATGTTCTAATTACACGATCTTTTGCAGTATTTTTAAGACGGTGCAGATATTACAAGCGAGCGTTGCTTGGTAGGCGACCAATTTTTGTATTTGTAATAATTACTCAAGAGCTTTACCAATTTTCTCATAGAGTTGAAGATCAGCGGCTTTCGGCATTTTTGTAAAGTAAATTACTTGTGCAGATCTGCAGGACTATTTTTTATTTGTATTTATTTATTTTTATTGTTATGTTTTCTTTTAAATAACCAATTTATTTTTAAGCTTTCATTTATGTATGTGCTGTTGCCTGTAAATAAATGCCTGCAGTTATGGAATTCTATAAATTAATTTCAGTTCTTCAGTTACTTGATAAAGTTTGTTTCAATGTATCATTTTACCTACCGACAAATATTTTGTTACGAAGCTATCGTCATCAGAATCAGCTACTTTACCAAACAGTCAAAAAGTAAATTACTTATAAGCTGAGTTGCACCACCTAACTTTGACCGTAACTATTACGGTAACCGGTGTATTTTGTATGGAGTTTGACAGATTTTTGACGTTCGTCAAAGTTAATGTAAGATGGTGCACAACCCAGCTTTAATATAACCAGAAGAGAACCCTTTCTAAAAATTAGCCCGCTTTATTTATATCCCTGTATCTACAATTTCAGTGCTAAGTCCCTGCGAAAGGCTTCGGGAAAAGAACGAGGCAGCCGCCCAGAAGTACGGGAAGGGTACCTTCATCCCGGTCTGCGACGAAACCGGCGCGTGGGAGTCGGTGCAGTGCATGTCGCATATTGGTAAGTAAGATGGTTTGGATTTGTTTTTGTCCAGGCCTAACAAATTAGTTGTCTATTGATAGGTAGAGCTCGCCGAGACGGTCAAATGTACACGGTCGAAAAACTGTTTACTTCATAAGTAGTCCGGTTTTTTAAATATTTTTAACCGCAACTGTAATGTTCTGAAGAGGTGTGGGTGTAAGTGGAAGCGAGTTTTATCTGGAATCTCCAACCGAGGAACTGGCTACTTTACCTCCAACTCTTTAACACAATAGCTATTAACATTGTTGATAAGGCGACAGACTGGACTTAGATAAGCCCTACCGCCTACTATACCGAGCAGAAAATTTGGCCCCCTCTGGAATTCGAACCCGGGACCTCTGAGTAGTACTACTTATAGTCTACAAATAGAGTCGGTCAATACTAAAAAGCACTTACCTACCTAGGTACCTACCTACCTGACTGAGGAGGGGTAACTAGGTTCACCAGGAACTGCTGTGATGTCTCCGCCTTGGAGACGTAAATAAAAGTTGTTTCTATTTTAAGATACTGTCTTTTATTTTCGATTAAACACAGAGCTTACAAGATTGCCTATCGCCATTTTGCCTTGCGAATCAAGAAGAAATCTCGGATACACATCCTGAATAATAATAAATAATAATAATAAATAATAATTTATTATATACTCCTGTTTACAATAATCTCTTAATCTAAGTATATTATGGAGCTTGAACAACATTATTATTACAAAGAGGTTAGCGTTGACAGCTGTACTCAGCTGTACTAGTATACACTGTGTCACAGCTGCCAGCGTCTTCCACCCTAGGTTTATAACTATTTCAGATGTTGTTACATTATGATAATTATAATTTTGAAGTTAAAGTTGATTAATTATAAAGGTATATTACATGAGAATAAAAACAAGTAAAAGCGAACTTTGAGTGAATAGGTGTGTGTATTTAGTGTGTGTGTATGTGTGTGTGTGCGTGTGCGAGTGTGTGTGTGTGCGTATGTGTATGTGTGTGTGTAAGGAGTATGGATCAACATCATTTATCATTGGTAAGCATAACTTTCTCCGTCTCCGAGTAGCTTAGACTTAAAAGCCAAGAGCAAAGTTTTTGTTTGCAGTTGTATGTGGTCAGAGGGTAAATGATGCTAATGCTTTTAAACTAGCTACGTTTGGATAACTACGCGCTTATAATAACAAATTAAATACCGATATAAAATAACGATACATAACACTGCAATCCCTACTAACCTTGTATTCTGTACCAGCAGACGTGTGCTGGTGCGTCAGCGCGCGCGGCGAACCGCTGAAGGGCTCCCTGGTGCGCGGCGCCAAGCCCACCTGCAACTTCAGGCAGGCCAGGAAGTGGGTACAGCGGGACCCGCTGGACGAGAGGGCCAGAGCTGACGAAGGTATGTGTGAATCAATTTGCTTACATTAATTAGACTTATGCCCGTTTTCACCATCAATCCCTAATTTTTAAGTGACCCCTATGAAAACAAAATTCTTGTTATGTGTTACCATAGGGGTCATTTAAAAATTAGGGATTTATGATGAAAACGGGCATTAGGTTCTTAACATAATATGCAATGGTGCAATCTTTCTGGCGCAGTCGAATAAAAAGTAATTATTGATTGGTAAAGTTACTCAAATTCATTTTATGAGTTCAGTGTCCGAGTTAGGCCGGGCGGCCGCAAATCTTCTGGTTCAATAACTTGCCTACATAGACCTAGTTTCTTAGGTTGTTTAACCTACTTTTTTAGGGCACAAATAGCTAATAATGATCAGCGAATTGGGGGCCTAACGATCATTATTAGCTATTTGCCACTCGCTAGTTACCACAGTAGTTCAGCGGTCGATGGACATCGAACTACCGACCCTGGACATTCTTGAACCTGGACTTCTTGGACTATTGAGCGCCTACCTAAGTATTACCTACCTATCTACTCGACTCAACAAAGCTTACCTAATCTTATTCATTGCAGTGCTAGAAGAACTCATCAGGCAAATGACAGCATACCGAGTGGACGACTTTCAAGAAGACGACGACGAGGACCTGGACAGCATAGACCAGGAAGCAGAGCCGCGAGAGACCATTCTGATCCAGAACCTAGAAGATAAGGCCATTGGCGACGACGCGTCTGTGTTGGCAGAAGTCGTTGAACCGAAGCTTGCGGACACGACGAGGAAAGCCGAGAATGCTCTGGAAGTGAAGTCTAAGAACGAAGTGTTCAAGACCAAGTGTCAAATGATGCAGGAGGAGAGTGAGAATGGTAAGTAATTTAGTTAAAGCGACTTCTAAGAAGTTGTGTATAATAGTTAGGTTATGTACAGTCAGACAGAAAAATATGGGGTTGTTGTCGATTCGTCACAGAGTCCACTCGTCACAAGTAAATGTTTGTGTAAATTCCTCACTCTAAAAAAATTGTTTTAAAGATAGGCATGCATTAATGAAATGCAATGAACATGCGTTTGCATTCTTTAGCATTTTTATGAAACATAGGTTTTAATTTTTTTTTCATTTCTCCGCCAGGCGTATCTAATATCTAGTCTTTTCATACAATATATATATTTTTGCTTTTTCAACAGGAGCTGAAGGTCCCCGCCCACGGTGTCTATCAGACGGCTCGTTCGCGCCACGCCAATGCTCTCGCGGACGCTGCTGGTGCGTTGACGCGGCCGGCCAGAGAAGACCACACGCTGGCGTGGTGCCTGATCTACCTGACCGCGATCCTTGTGGTAAGTGATTGTGTTCCTCATGAACAGTAGCCGAAGATCCTCGCTCATGATGCCTCTCTAACGGCTCGGTCGCGCCACGCCAATGCTCCCGCAGACGATGCTGGTGCGTGGATGTGACTGGTCAGCGAAGGCCTTATGCTGGCGTGGTGCCAGACTTGCCTGACCGCGACCCTTGTGGTAAATGACTTTGTGCCTTATGAACAGTGACTGAAGGTCCTCGCTCATGGTGCCTCTCAGACGGCTCGTTCGCGTCCCGCCAATGCTCCCGCAGACGATGCTGGTGCGGGGATGTGACTGGTCAGCGAAGGCCTTATGCTGGCGTGGTGCCAGACTTGCCTGACTGCGATCCTTGTGGTAAATGACTTTGTGCCTTATGAACAGTAGCTGAAGGTCCTCGCTCATGGTGCCTCTCAGACGGCTCGTTCGCGTCCCGCCAATGCTCCCGCAGACGATGCTGGTGCGTGGATGTGACTGGTCAGCGAAGGCCTTATGCTGGCGTGGTGCCAAACTTGCCTGACTGCGATCCTTGTGGTAAGTGACTTTGTGCCTTATGAACAGTAGCTGAAGGTCCTCGCTCATGGTGCCTCTCTAACGGCTCGGTCGCGCCCCGCCAATGCTCCCGCGGACGCTGCTGGTGCGTGGATGTGACTGGTCAGCGAAGGCCTTATGCTGGCGTGGTGCCTGATCTACCTGACCGCGATCCTTGTGGTAAATCAAAGTCAAAATTTCTTTATTTGTATAGACTACTTACAAATCGTCAAATATTTTGCTCTCTCTCTACATGTCTCGTAATCTTTTTACCCTACCAGCGCTTCGAGACCAACATTTGGTAAGTGCTGAGAAGAAGTGCCGCAACAAACTCAGTCACCACTGCCTGCCGATTGATATTTTATGTGACTTTGTGCCTTGTAAACATAACCAAAGGTCCTTGCATGGTGCCTCCAGACAGCTGCTCCCGCGAAACTTTTAGACCGCGTGTACTTGTAGCTCTTGAACTACATATTATGGTCTAGCTTAACAAATCGATCATTGTCTTTATTTCCAGAGCCAACACAAATCGAATCAGCGCTCTTAGAGCTGGAACTCCTCGGGGTAGAGAACTCGATAGCCGAGCGTGCGCGCGCGACTCTCTCGTCCCGGCTGACGGCGATGGGCGCTCGAGTCCCCGTCAGCGTGACCAAGGACAAGAACATGATACGGCTGAGGGCTACCCTCACTGGGCCGAAGGCTGTAGACGTGGTGTACCAGATTGAGAACTTGGTAAGATTATTATTTTATTTAGGTACTTCATACCACGTTCGGTATCATCATGCATGACGATATCGAATCAGTGCTGCTAGAGCTGGAACTCGATAGCGGAGCGAGCACGCGCGACGCTCTCGTCCCGGCTGACCGTCAGCGTCACCAAGGATAAGAACATGGTTCGGCTGAGGACTACTCTCACTGGGCCGAAGGCTGTTGATGTGGTGTACCAGATTGAGAACTTGGTAAGAAAATTATTTTATTTAGGTACTTCATACCACCCTCGTGTATCATACTTGATGCATCATGACCATATCGAATCAGCGCTGCTAGAGCTGGAACTCTTCGGGGTACAGAACTTGATAGCGGAGCGAGCGCGTGCGACGCTCTAGTCCCGGCTGACTGTCAGCGTCACTAAAGACAAGAATATGGTGCGGCTGAGGGCCACCCTTACTGGGCCGAAGGCTGTAGACGTGGTGTACCAGATTGAGAACTTGGTAAGATTATTTTATCTAATATAAACCACGTTCGTGTATCATACTTGATGCATGACGATATCGAATCAGCGCTGTTAGAGCTGGAACTCCTCGGGGTAGAGAACTTGATAGCGGCTGACGGCGATGGGCGCTCGAGTCCCTGTCAGCGTGACCAAGGACAAGAACATGGTGCGGCTGAGGGCTACTCTCACTGGGCCGAAGGCTGTCGACGTGGTGTACCAGATTGAGAACTTGGTAAGATTATTTTATCTACTTTATACCACGTTCGTGTATCATACTTGATGCATGACGAGAACGAATCAGCGCTGCTAGAAATAGAACTCGGGGTAGAGAACTCGATAGCGACTGACGGCGATGGGCGCCCGTCAGCGTCACCAAGGACAAGAATATGGTTCGGCTGAGAGCTACTCTCACTGGGCCGAAGGCTGTAGACGTGGTGTACCAGATTGAGAACTTGGTAAGAAAACTATTTTATCAACTTCATTCCACGTCCGTGTATCATACTTGATGCATGACGAGATCGAACCAGCGCTGCTAGAGTTGGAACTCCTCGGAGTAGAGAACTCGATAGCGGAGCGAGCGCGTGCGACGCTCTCGTCCCGGCTGACCGTCAGCGTCACCTAGAACAAGAATATGGTTCGGCTGAGGGCTACTCTCACTGAGCCGAAGGCAGTCGATGTGGTGTACCAGATTGAGAACTTGGTAAGATTATTTTAACTACCTTATACTACGTTCGTGTATCATACTTGATGCATGACGAAATCGATTCAGCGCTGCTAGAACTAGAACTTTTCAAGATAGAGAACTAGATAGCCGAGCGTGCGCGCGCGACGCTCTCGTCCCGGCTGACCGTCAGCGTCACTAAAGACAAGAATATGGTGCGGCTGAGGGCTGCTCTCACTGGGCCGAAGGCAGTCGATGTGGTGTACCAGATTGAGAACTTGGTGAGGGTTAATAAAGCATTATTTTAATATAAACCAGTGAAATATAGTGATGCTCTACCTCTAGGTTTCGGCTTCACACTACTTTTTTGGACACCCTGTATATCAATCGAGTCGATAAAAGAGTTTTGGCTTATTTTATTTACTTAGTTGGGAAGTTAGTATAGACAGATGACCATCTCACTTGCAAAGTACCTATTGCTTAATATCCTGTCATCGATGATCAAAAAAGAAATTTTCCAACCTACTAGTTCCTCTGATACAGGACCTACGAGTTTGAATGCTTTGGGGTAGAAAACGAATATAGAGTCATCCCATGTTCATACCTAATACTACAGTGTGTGCAATATTCTTGATAACTAAATAACGTTCATAGGTGAAGCAAGAAAAGCTGTCTGGCATGGACAAGTCGCAAAGTGGGGTTTTGGGCGCTGACGTCATCCGCAGCGAGTACCGCCTCGCCGCGCCGCAACCGCACCACCAGCGGGAGATCCTCACGGAATCCACTGTACGTACTGAGAGTGGTTGAAAGGCTATTGAATTTACTTTTCCATGCTTTTTTACCTATAGGGAGTAAGAAAACTAAAATAGAAAGGACTAAATTTTTTTTTTCTAACAGTCCAAAATGCATGATGTCCATTGTCCATCTCTCTCTATGCTTAGTCAATTTGTTTTAAATTCCTTCTGTAAAGTTTCGTACAAAATGCAACGCTAGGTACAATTTTAAGGTTCCGGGTACAAAATATTTTTTTTAGGTTTTAACTCACTGTTTTAATAAATGTTATTGTTTTTTATTTTAATAAAAAAATATGTTAATGGAATCCTTATTTTTTATTCGAACCATCCACATTGTAAATAAACATGTTAATAAATTAACAAACTCACTGCGATGGCTTGTTCAGAATAACTGGGGCTGGTGCTTTATTTCAGGGGTGTAATTTGAGTCCTAGTTCTCAAGATTTGTGCTGGACAATACTAAAACGGTCTTTCTGCGTGCAGGTCTCAGCAGCGACATCGTACCACACCGCGCTAATCGTGCTCGCAGCCACTTCAGCTTTCATCATCAGCGTTCTTTGCGTCCTCGTGATGCTCTACCGCGCCAGGCTTCAACGGGAGCCACACAAGGCCGAACGATTCCTCCCTCCAGCACCTCCCGTCTACGTCCTCTCAGCCGACGAGAAAGCAGAACTCGCCAGGGTACTCCACGCACCCCCACCACCAGTGCCCCCCACAGACGAAAACTCAAGAGTCTAATGCGCCACGTTACTTTAAACGTTAGTACAGGTAATTAGGGTCCAATTTAACCGCTAGTTTTTGGTAACGTAGATGCGGATGGTCCTTCGGCGGGCCAATTGTTCGCGACGAGTCAAGATGGCTGGCGATTCTTCGTGTTCGACAGGCGTTTACGTGAATTTATTGTAGCTTAGATGAATTTTAGGTCCTAAAGTATTGTAGGCATTAATGTGATCTCTCAAGCCATGTTGACTAGCCGTGGGCGTTATACCTACGCGTCAAGAACTGAAGAAAATAATTGGACGCTGCCTTTCTCTTTTACGGTAAACTTATCCAGGGTATATCTCCTTGGTTGTAGACAAGGAACTTCCCTTAATCTCAGACTTAATGCTAGCGATCTTCCTACTTTAGTAGTTTAAGTAATATCGAGGGCTGGGTCACAATCTTTCTATTGTATAGTCATAGGCTCAATTGTTTATGAGTAGATACATTAGTTCGAGCAATGCAAACTGTTATCGAGTATGTGATTTATACTACTTACTTATTAAAACTTTTAATAAACTTACACATCATTACACTTCTACACTTTTCTATTGTAAGTAAACCCTGCAACCTACATAAATATTATGTAAATCGAAGATCGCTCGCGTCGAGCTTTAAACTGTAACTGTAATTCTATAGATGAGCAAAAAGAACTGAGTCCAAATGTAAAAATAATGTGCTAGTTTAAGCACTGTTTAAATTAATGGAATTTTGGTGGAGGTTAATAATAATATTAATAAAGTTCATTTTGCTCACCACTAGACAAGTGTTTAAGAGCACATCTCTTCAATCAGTGCCAAGTCTGTCTTGTTATTCTAGCCTTGGTGGTGAAAGTACTTGCAGCCTGTTTCACTATAACTCAATACCATTTGGTAGCCAACCATAATGATTAATGACTCCAAAAATAAAATATTATGTAGAGTAGACTAGACTAGGAAAAGACACTAGCGAATTATTTTTTAATCTTTTGTAAATTGTAGCGGTTACGCCCAAAGAAACAAAAAGGCTTTAGTGTGTATTACTTAAGTGGTCGTGAAACAGGCATATTCTTGTTAAGTTTTAATCATGTTAAGTATCTACTTATTTAGTTATGCGTAACTGTGTGCGTCAGAAAGTAACGCGCGCAGTTACGCGCCTTAGTTCCTTTCGTCGAGCCTCGATCTTATTTCTTCTTAAATTGTACAGTTGAAAACAACAAAAAATATGCCTAAAAGTATGAATCAAACTTGTAAAGATTAACAATCTAACTGACATTTTATTTGGTAAGTCCTAAGACAATGTTTTTGTGGCTGACTGTACTTTTTATTTGAATTATGGATCTACCTTCAAAGAGCGTGACTCGACGTAGAACTAATCTAGTCTTATTCATTCATTATTCTTCATTCATTAATCATTCATTGTCATTAATTATAAATATTGTTTCGTTGTAACTATCTTATTAGATTTGTAAATAATTATTTATGTTAATCATATCCTTTTTTCTATCAAAGCATCGTGTATATGGGTCATTCCATGAAAATCTGTATATTTTGGACGTCATTTTGTCCCAAACTTTTTTAAGATGCTTTTGAATACTTTATTAGTGTAAATTAAAGTTTATTTATTAATTATGTTATGTGTAAAAGGGCCAGTCACTTTATGCTTTATTTTAGGAGAAATTATAATTTTCAATTTTTTCATACTACATTACTCCTATATGACTTTCAATAAAGTATAGAACTTATAACCTTAACATTTATAGATAAGTTAATATACTTCATGTAGTTGTTTTGTTATTATCACTATATAAAAAACGTCATTCCGTAACTAATAACTTAGTCCCTAGCGCCGTTTAAAGCTAGGGCCTGACGTCTAGGGACTGACGATTTGGAGTAAAACTTAACACAAATGCAGATTAACTTTATAATGTAAGATGCTTAATACGATGTGCCGAAAATAGCCGAAAAACCACACGTAAATACTATTAAATTATATACAAATTCCTATTGTAATCAATAAAGCTACTCAACTAGGGACTGACGAAGTGACTGGATTAACACATGTTTCCGCAACAACTGGCACGTTTGCACTAATTTAAAAAACGGCTGCCGCAAAGCCAGTATAGTCTGAGCATAACTTCGTATCGTACTTTAAACTCAACTAAATGTCATTCACTATAGATACATATTGTAACGCAAAATTATAAAACCAGTGCGTGGCGAGGGAATGACGCTAAAAGCTGTGGACTCTTTTTCAAGTACAGAAAATCAAATAATTGTTTATTGAAACCGCAAAATATTAAAAGAATTTGGTGTAATATACATTTAAATAGATTATTCGTTAATTAAAACAAAGGATCAAATTGATGTTTCTTTAATTATGGGTTCCAAAACACAAACTTTTGGAGTGCGGACATGTCTAGGGAATGACGTTTTGGGTCATTGAAAAGGAATTTAAGATGTTTTAAAAATAGTTTTAAAAAATATAAATGGGTGATGAATAAAACACATTGCGAGCTGTTATTTAACAATTTTGGAATAAAATATTAACAAATATTCCATATGAAATGTGGCGCGGACTAAGAGTTGACATATTTTTGTGGAATGACCCATATCTATCATCGCATAAAATAATACTACATCATAGTATTAATAGTACCTTACTTCCCAGTTCATAAGTATTGTGAAATTATGAGATAAAAATAATGATTTTTTTCATATTATGTATGATATTTACTATTAATTAAAAATAATTTTATAAGATGTGTACATTTATTTTACAATGCCATTAGTATTTGTAACGGCGAAAGATTGAGTGGGTAAGGTAGGTATAAGGTAATAACTAAGTTTGTCTAGAAAAAAAGTAGGTAGAATAATTGCGCGCTTCTTTCAGTTAGTTTTAACACCTGACTGAAATCAACAGATTGGCGCATGGCTTGATGTTTGTTACTCTAAGTAGTCACCAAAAAATGGTAATGTTAACTAATTCTCATCATCAGTGATAAACCACAAACAGTTACAGTTGGTATTTTTGAATAGGACTTCGACTAGATGTAGAATAAGTAAGGAATAGGTATGTATGTACCTACGAAGAAGTGATAAATGGCTAAATTCCCACCAAAAACGCGACAGAATGTCGGTGTCCGTTCTCAGATGTGAGGAATGGTGAAGAAGGAATGCGGGTTCGATCCCCGCTGCGCCGCGTCGCTGGACTCTACTCATTAAACATTTTAAATTATTTATTTCACGTTAATGAAACTAATTATAAGAAAACTATTAAAACAAACGAAAAAGACTTAAAGACTAGACTAGAGAAAAATACCCATATCAAGTTAATGGTCACTCTTATGGTCACTCGTCTCATAAATATTAGCCGTTATTATAACCGTTGCATTAAATTACTACACAGGCTATCAAGTGCTTGAAACGGAACGTAGTGCCAAGTTTCACGTCAATGGTTGACATTTTAATGACATGACATGACATTTCTTTTCAACTGACAGATATTTCGCGCAGGGGCCGGCCCTTGGAAATAAATTATTTTCAGAATGAATCAAGAGAGCGTGCTTGCTTGTTGCGCCGTTTGTAACGAGCTAACACATCGTAGATGTGCTCGTTGTCTCAACATTTATTATTGTAACACAGATCATCAACGGCAAGATTGGAAAAGACACAAAAGTGAGTGCGGTCCGAAGTTACCAAAACAAGGAACGAATAGTCAAATAGTAGGTGATTGTGCGAAATACGGCGAAGAAAGTGGGAAAATTGTACAGAAAAAGGCTGTTACTAACTCTGTCCAAGAAGATTTTCATGTGAGAGGCGCTTCGGAGGGTAGTTCTAGTGAAGTGAGACGTTCGAAAAACTCAAAGACGAAAAATTCAAAAAAAGGGGGTAAGGAAGTTGTTTCTAGTGTAGATAAACAAACATTGCAAATACCTGCCGAAAACGTGACGAAAAGTGAAAGTATTGGGGCGACCTCATCACAGGGGCAAGATGACAGTATTAGTGTTATTTCTAGTGTAGTTTATACTGACAAGGAATTAAGTAAAGAAAGTGCCATTACCTATGAGGGATCATCAGAGCAGGAGATATTGAGTGAGTCGGCCCAGCAGTTGAGCACCGTGGACTTTGCTACACCTGGTTCTAGTAATGTTTTGAGGGCAATAAATAGAACAGATGTGAAGATGCCTGTGCTACCGGGGTATGGATCTGAGAGTAATACGAAGATGAAAGAGTATCCGGAGGCATCGCTTAAGGGCTCCGGAGCTCCGTTTGGACATATGCCAAATACTTATTACATGGATCCAAGTGATCCCTGCTACGAAGTGTGTAATAGACTAATAAGAGACATGACCCAGTATGGTGTGTGTGTTTTGGACAATTTCCTAGGAAAAGAAAAGGGCTTATTAGTGCGAAATGAAGTTTTGGAAATGTACAGATTAGGGATATTCACGGTGAGTTCTAATTTATTTAATTTATAGCCAAATACCTACTTAGAATTTTGTTTATATCTCATACAGTTATTCATAGTAATACCCATTGTGCTAATGATTATTAGATAGGTATGTTATTTCCTAAATAGAAGCATTTTTTTGTCTGTGTGCTTAAAAAAAGTTTAAATTATGTATTGTTTATCAAGAATTTTGGCAACTGTTAACCTGATAAAATTGATTTTGATTCATTAAGTTATGCTGTAAAACAGTTGATAAAACACTGAAATGTTCTAAAATATTTGTGAATTACTAAAATAAATAATCTATATTTTGCCAAAACAATATTACAAAAATTTTTGAACTTAAACTACCTATGTTATGCCTTAAAATGACAAAATTAAATCATTACTTTAACATTCAATAAAAGTATTTTAAGTTAAAATAAATATAATTTTATTATTAATGTTAAAGTTTTAACCACATTAGTTGATAGCAATCATCCATCAGCTTCTTTTTCACTTTTTTTCAATGACCTATTTTCTCCATTTATTTATTTCTCCACTTAATAATTATTCCTTATCCCAGGCAGGGCAACTGGTGTCGAACCCCGGGAGCTCAGAAGCGCAGACTGTACGAAGTGACCTCATCACCTGGATCGATGGCAAAGAACCACACTGCCAGTTCATCAAGCAGTTGATCACGCAGGTACATATGTTACAAGACCAGCTAAGTTAAAGTTTTGTGATTGAGTCATTAAGAATTTTTTTATTTTTTTTTTGTTTTTTCATTTAGTTAACAACTAAAAAAGACAATTACATTAGGACAGTTACATTTAAATAGCTTTGATAATGCTTTTAATAAGTAAAATAATATTATTGGTGTATTATACTGAGATAAAAACATTTTTTCCTTTCTATTTGGTTGATTCATATAGTATAAATAGACCAGTTACAACTATTTATGGTAATTTTATTCATTTTAAGCCAATAACACATCTACCAATAATTAAGCTCAATTTTGTAGTTGAATGTGTTTTCATTTTATTAAAAACCTACTGTAAGTAGTAAATTACCATTACCACCACTGAAAATAACATCAGGTGCGTTTGTGGTCAAATACTTGCTTTGTCATGCATAAAAAAAAATTAAACTTTTTAAAGTAACTACTGGCTACTTATAGTCGGCGGTCGCAATCCATACTTTAAAAAAATTTGCTTACTTAATTAATTTGTACCAAAGTAACCGACATAGCTCGCAGAATTGCTAAAATCAAGTGGCAGAGGGCGGGGCACATAGCTCGTAGAGACGATGGCCGTTGGGGCAGGAAAGTTCTCGAGTGGCGACCACGGGCTGGAAAACGTAGCGTGGGCAGGCCTCCTACTAGGTGGACCGACGATCTGGTAAAGGTCGCGTGAAGAGCCTGGATGCGGGCAGCGCAGGACCGTTCATTGTGGAAAACCTTGGGGGAGGCCTTTGTCCAGCAGTGGACGTCATTTGGCTGAAACGAACGAATTAATTTGATCCAATAATATTGATTGATAAATAACACAAGTGGGCATCAAATTATTACTTTCAGTAACAAAGTAAAAAGAAACTACAAAAGAGCTCATTACCATTTTTGTTTTGTGTTCCAATACAATTATGTATTGTGAATTTACCTACATTTAACATAGGTAAATAAAATATCTAACAGTGATAAGGAGTCAGTGTAGCGCAAATTGTGGCGATAACTGATAGCAATGATACGCTGATACGAAGCGCCATGATGTCGCCCTACATCTAAAATACGTCACTTTTTTGTGTTTCAAAAAGGACTATTTATGGTAAACCAAAAAGATTTCGATCTCTTTACGAGATGGTTGGTTGGTGGTGGTGGATCTTTTTGGTGGTGGTTGGTGGCCCACAAGGTAGACCGACGACCTGATAAAGGTAGCAGGAAGGCGCTGGATGCAGGCCGCTACCAACCGTGCGATGTGGAAGTCATTGGGGGAGGCCTATGTTCAGCAGTGGACGTCCTGTGGCTGAAATGATGATGATGATGAAAAAGATTTCAAACGAAAAGATCTTTTGTCGCACTTATATTATGGGCTAAAGATAAATCGAACATTAAATTTTTATTTTTCTACTATCGTACACTCATTTCCTAAGGCGAACCAAGCAGAGCTTATTTCAGTGACTAGTTATCAAACACACGCCTGTATTCACAAACATTACTATGAGGTCTCGCAGTGCGCGTGGACGCACAGGGTGACACATGAACCTGCTCTGTGAGCTCTAATCCACGCTGTGCGTTCGATTTTCTACTTCACTTAAGCAAGCATCGTTTGTGAATACGGGCGAAAGTTGCGAATAGTCCACTGTTCCTCCGGGATCCGAATCCGCACTATACAGCCGTTGTGGTCCAATATTTGAACCACCAAGTTGGACAAGCTATGCTAGAAAACCCCTACCTATAAAAACTGACAGAGCACTACCTATTAAATAAGCGACAATAGGCCAATGGTGTCGATGTCGGGCTAGATCTGAGGAACGCGGGTTCGAAACCCGCCGCGTTAGACCACTGTGGTGAACCCATCGTAAAACAATTAACTTAGCTATAAAAATTACTAAGTCGTAGAACCCTAAGTGGTTTCGGTGACAATTGATTTTTATGGTGTCTCGATTCGCTTGTACTTGAAAAAAAATATCAAGTGTAATAAGATTAATCTTGCTCATTTTTTTTTTAATATTAGCCCTTCAAGTACCAGTGATGAATCGCAAAATGTGTTGGTCAGCGCATAACTCAACAACGCCTGGACCAACCAATTCTTTTTTTTAAATGTTCTTTGAAGTCCAAGGATGGTTTTTACGGCGAGAAAAATTCAAATATTTTCCGGGAAAACCCTAAAAACAGCCCATTTACACGCTGGTGGAAAGCTAGTATTAGTATTTATCACTTCAACAGAAGCTACAGCTATGATGATTTCTAAACGTGTGTGGCCTAACGAGAGAGATTAGCGACACATCGCCATCAGTGTGCAAACATACCACACCCAAAACATGTACGGATGTACGACTCGCGAATCCGCACACCGCACACAACCGGTCGAAAAAATGGGCCGCACATTCTTTAGCCTACATTTCTAGGCCATTATTTATTCGCGTGCTGTAATAATGAACACAATAAAATTAACATAAATACTCTGCGTCGTTGATGTGAACAGTATTTCAAGTTTAGGATAAGTTTGGTTGACAAACTCCTAAGAATACGCAATAAAAAATACCTACCCGCTACATGTTTTTTAAACCACATTTTTTCCAACAGAGAGACCTCTTGTATGGAGCTATTATAGCACATCAAGCTTTACACTGTTGCCTCGTAATACAGTTGTAATAGATGTGAATTTGCAATAAAATGTATAGTCTGATACGCTGTCGCATGTCGTCAGTACCATAACTGCGTACGTGATTGACCCAAAACAACAAATAGCCCGAGAGATTCACTTATTTATTTATGTCCTTCTGAAGGTTGAGGTCAGAATATTTCATAGCTTAGTTGCATTGAAAAGTCACTATTTCTCTGTGTACGTATGTAACTTTAAATCATTTTATATTGATAACTTCTTATAAGCAATAGCACAAGCATCCTTATTAAATTAAAACACCTACTTAATTTTCAAGTTGGCTTTAGTACCTTTCTACGAGTATTCTCTATTGTATGTATATGTATGTATTGTACAGTACAATGAATTATTTCCTATTAATGATTCTTGTAGGAGCGATAGTACGCAAAAACGGTAATAAAACATCTCAAACACTTCTCAAGCTCACATTATCGTTGTCTCCTTACATTTTATCTACATCGAAGCCTAAAAAGTATGTCAATTAACAAACTAATAAATCAAAGAAGCTCAAAATTTCCAAGAAAAAGTTTGAGCAGCGTAATTTTCCACGTACCAAAATGATTGTTTTCATTAAGTATGCTTGGTAGGTACTCGATTAAAATGCAATTAAAATATTCCAGGTCGACAACATTGTGCTGAGGGCGAACAAGATGGCCAACAATGGGAGGCTGGGCGACTACTTCATCAACAGGAGGACCAAGGTAAACGAGAGTTCAGTGTTGCTATAAAAATATTTCAGGTACTATTATTTCAGCTGGTAAGGTACCAAAGATTGACAACTTATTGTGTTCGGCAAATGTACATGATTCCATGCTAGAATCGAATGCAAAAGAAAAATAAACGATATCAGCCCCCCTAGAAAAGTTGCACTTTTTGATCGAATCGAAAATCGAATCCGTCAAAACTTCATACAAAAAAAGGCCATTCGACTGGTTTGCGATTTGTGCACTTTGTCTTGGCCCACAGAAAACTTGGAGTTGGGAGATTTACAGAGAGATTTACCTACGCGATTTCTCGGGACGTTTTTTTAATTTAACAATATTCATGGGTATAACAAAGACAAAGAAAATACACTTATTACCGTAAAGACAATGTTCATAAAGAAAGCAATCAATCTGAAAATTTACTCAATGAATCGGCTACTTAGATTGTAATTTTTTTTCCAATATAATTTGGAATGTAAACTTTCAACATAAATTGTATCTTAACTTACGCTACAATTTGATCGGTGAGCGTAGTTTGAGATTGTTTTGCTAATCTACAGTAATATCTTGTTCAATAACAATCATAGAAATAAAGATTATCACATCTATTTCTATAATTAACTACAAGTTGAGTCGTATCATAGTTTATTGATTCCTACGACTTGGCACCGTGACATTGCCCGAACAACGACCTTCGAACTAAAGGTTTTCAGCTGTTGAGATAACAGTAATCAATACACATAGCTTTTATTATTAATTTTCGTAAATAACGAACATTTTAAATTAGTTTTGTTGCTAGGTTGAAATTTCTGCCGTGACGTATACTCGCTAAAATATCTTTTGCGTCTTCTATAATCGTCCCAGTTTCTTGAAATGCTATCGATTGTGCTACAATACCAAACGATGACTGTTATAAAAGCATTTCAGTTATTGCAATAACGTTTACATTTATAACACTCCAATCATGTGTAGTCATTAAACTAACTAATGGTTTGTTCATTCGATAATCAATGCATGTATTAATCGATAGGAATTTATACCTAATACCCATAACAATAAATGCAATAATTTCGCAATTAGTTCAATTATTATAATCTTTAATGCTATATTCAACTTACGCTTATCTATTGTGCATGTATATTTACACTTCGTCTGCTATATTTCCCTTGAGCGTGACATTAAACACACATTAACTGATACTAGTTGGGTGGTCTACTATATCATAAATTTCGCATATCGTAAACTTAATCATCGGTTACCTATCCCTCGTTAACATCAACCACTAATTTTGTTTTATAGTTTTTTTGTGTCGCTACGAGACAGACTTCATCAACATTCGCAAAATTTGGTGAACCAATGAAATAGTAGGTATGTGATTGTGTCACCCTACCTCACAATGTAGTTTTATTAGTTTATTATTTTCTCTATCACTAACAAATCTATGTCTATGCTTTTCTCTATCAACTCCGCAGTTTGCGTTTGCAATATTTTATTGTTATACTAACCTACCATCAGTATAATCGTTTCTTATCGTTCATGAATGAGCATCGCGAATATCAGCGATAAAAACCAAAATAAAGCGGGCGTTTTGGGCGCATGCGCGGAGGCGCCCTGCGTACGTGACTCCGGGCATGGCGGCGTGAGACGCGCGGGGGGCAGTGTAAACATTCGTAAGAATCGTAGCGAATCCCACGCCAACAATGTTTACAAACGCTTCGATCTTTATGTAACCAGCTAACGCAGACCGCACGACGCTGAACGTCGTCTTAGCATCACCAATCAAACCACGGATCAAGCTTATGTGGATACGGATGGTGCCAATCTGATTTCACATACTCTTTGCATACTTTGCACTGTCATTAGTAGGTCGTCGTTGTTAACCAGGTATATTAATATTCTCATTATTACACACTTCATCTTCTTAAAACTTTTCAGTTTTGAGTCTTTCTTCTATTTTAGGTTTGTTGTTAGAAGTTGATGTAGATGTTTGGCTTGTATCTTCATCGGTACAATAAATGACAGTTAAATCATCAACCATTTATGCTTTTACTTTACATAGTATTTTATTTGCTTGTCCCACATTATCTGCTACGAAGTATGTCTCATTGTGATGTCTCATATGCGTCGCAGTTAGTACCTTTTTACTAGACCACGTAATAATGAGATAATTAGTCAATATTTAACAATGAATTAGGTATGTTGATTCACGTCGAAAACTAATATTCCTTGCAGAGTGGCACGTTTATTTGATGTGTAATCACTTAAATACGTGATGATATATGTAGTGATATATTATGCATTCAATTGTGTATTTGAAAAACCACAACAATTCATCGTATTTACTAGGATAATGCTAAACGCCTCGGTAATATTAATCTAGTTACCAATAGCGCATAGAACAACAATCATACTAAAATAATCTTGTCTCTAACCTTATTTTATCACCTAGAACTCCTGGTGTTCTTCCAAATTGTAGAAATAAAACGGTTAATATGTGCCAACACAACACTGATGGTGATGGTCAAGCAAAATAACATAAAGAACCAGAAAAATAGAACATAAATAACACTCGACATTGGTCAATGAAAAGAGAAGACAATATTCTAAGAAGGAAAGAAAGAGAGAAAAAATAATTAACACTCCGAGTGCACACGCACTCGAACGCCATTAGTCACTTCATCGCTTGCCCTACATTCGAATACATAATACCTGCGCGTGAGCACGTGGCCCTCGCCCTTCGAAGTACGGAAACGACATTGCTCCTATGGCAATAGACAAAAGTGTACTCTATCTTCGTCGCCATTAGCTTGTATATGTTATGGCAACGCTCTGACAGCTGTAACTTCCTCAAGTTTATAACAGTGCGGTCAGCGTTTATTGTGGTTATGAAATTCAATGTTCATATTTTTTTACATTGCTTCAGAAGAATATTACAAGTAGAACCAAATAATTTAAAAACTCACAAAAAACTCATAAATCTCATTCGTTTTTGCAAATTGGCTTTTAAATAGCACTTTTACACGTTCCAGTATTATTAACCCTACCACATCTTCAGGACAATAAATGGAATGGAAATGAAACTGGGAATTCTTGAAGTTACGAATTGGTGAGTTCTCATCTCACCAAAGTCATGTCTGTTACGTTTACTTTATGACGTTTCTAAAAACAACTGATGCACTGTTTAAGTTCGTCTTGCCAGCGCCGGCGCAGTTTGTAAACAAACTAAGCGCGGTGCATTTCGCAGAACGAGTTTTGTTAGCATACTATTATTTACTATAATAAATAGCATGTTCTGCGGGAAAACCCCAGTGCAGTCGGGCGACTCTTGCGCAGCAGTTTTATCGTTCAGTGTCTAACTCTATCGTTCAGTATCTATCTAGGGAAGATCAATCGAATGAATTTTATGAAATATACACGGTGGCTCTGTATCCATCCTTTAGTTCAATGCTGCTCAACCCCAGGCTCGCGGGCCACAATGTGGCCCGCAAAAGAATTTTAAGTGGCCCGCGCATGTACAGTTTGAAAAAAAATTTGCCAAGTGCGTGTCGTGCCATGCGCAGCGTAGGGTTCCGTAGTTGTCCGTCGTTAACACAATATATTTCAGAAGCAAGCAATTACTTCATCTAAAATCACTTTTAATATTTTCGTCTAAGGAATTTTCACTATAGTTAAGAAATTTTATAATGCATGGGTTAAATGACTCTTAAACTAACTGATGTATCTTAACCGCTATAGTTTTCCTTGAAAGTTCATGAAAAGCAGTATCATTACGATTTTTTCCAGATTTTTAAAGCCAACGGTTTAGTTTTTTAGTTTTGAGGGGGGGGGGACGCTGTCAAAAATGTAAGTTGCCCGTCGTTAACGACTGAATCCACCGTTTGGCCCAACTCTTCAAAAGGTTGAGCAGCCTTGCTTTAATTCATAGCCAAGCATCATAAAAGCAGTGTCAAAGAAGTCATCTCTTACTTCTTCGACAATACTAGCATGGCTTATATGACTCTTTTACGCTATTTTGTTAAAACACATGAAAGCGTAACTGAAAAAAGATAAACCTAAAATTAAAATGTATAATGATCAATAACTCTAGTCCGCCGAAGAGGGAAAAGGTTTCCTTGCACTAAGTGGAACTACTTCAGTTAATGCAAAGATGCTGACTCACATTCTAGGAATCCTTTGAGTCATTGCGCTCAAATGCCTGCATTGATAAATTGGCATGATAAATTAACTGAGTCCAAAGGATGGCCGTTATCAGACAATGCTAGTTGTAGGAGTGTGAGAGAGGTTTGTTTTAGGTTTAATTGATAGCTAGGATCTATGATGACGTCACGAATTTGACAATAAACCTAACTGAACCGAATATTATCTAAATTAATAACTCGAATTTGATGCAGCATTAGACACCTAAAAATCAAAAGAGTCAGTTTATACACTAAAAACTAAACAGTGTCCCAGTCATATTAAACACTACTTATATTTGATGAATCTTTCACTGCGCCACTCATCACGGCATGCTATATTTTTCCAATAAGAAACGCACACCTGCAATGCACATTCCTTTTTCTCAGCAGCGTTATAACAATGCTATTTATAAAATACTTTGATTAAATATCAGTGAGAGTAAGTGATATATTAAAAAACAAAGTTATGTGGGTAATACATATGATCTATAACCACTTAAATCACTGCATGTTCAAGCCACTGTTTTTAAGACGATGGAGGATCGCTAGTCCCATGATATTGGCCGAAAAAGCTATGAAAGATGCCCACGGCTCATCTTTATCTTTATTTAGTCTTCACTGCAAAAACACGACCATTCCAAATCTGATGGAGTATTTAATTGGCCTATACTTACTACGCTGTCCATAAGGATTAGGGAGAAGGCTACCAGTGAATAATTCGATTCTTCCTAAATACCGCATACGCTCCTTCTTTTAGGCCCAGAACAGACGGTGAAACGCAACTGCAACGAAACTGCAACTTTGTGATGATTCTGATGAATAAAACTGAAACTGAAAGTTTCAAACTAGTCGCGTCATGTGTGGTCTCTCAATGGACGCTATGGCAGAAACTTAGATGCAACTCAAAAGTAACTAGCAGTTGCAGTTTCGTTGCAGTTGCGTTTCACCGTCTGTTCTGGGCCTTACTTGCAAGCTATAGAATCTCGACCACCCACAACGCATATTGACATCGTGTGACACATCGCAGCGCATCGCGGCTATAAATTAGGCACGTGTGAGGATTGTAAATTGACTGTACTAGAACATAAACTGTACAGTCACACGCAGAAGTGAAAGTCGAACCATTTTACCTTTTTGTATTCTGCGCTTGTAAACACCATAACATTAAATGATCTCTGCTATACAGGGTGGAAACGTTAAGTGATCTCACTTGATTATTTCTAAACTATACAAGATATCGAAAAACTGATTACTGATTCTGAAAGTGCTTCACAAGCTCTTTCAAACGGTACTAATGATAGGTTACAGAATAAACTGGATCTATCCGAAAATTCAATGTTTCTAGCTTCCATACATTTAGTAAAACCACATAATATTAAAAACTATATAAGATATTTAAGAACTGGCTATTGACCCTGAAAGTGCTTCACGAGCTCTATCCAACGGTACCAATAATAGGTTACAAAATAAACTGGATCCATCCGAAAATTCAATGTTTCCAGCTTTCATACATTTAGTATAGCTACAGTCATGACACTCATGTCTTGATAACTTATAGCAAGTAAAGCCTAAAACCAACGTTTTCAAAGGATAATTTTAACACGTTGAGTGCGAAACCAGGTCTATAGACCTTGTGTACGTCTCGCTTACCGTGCGGCTAAGAAAATTATAGTCTTCCTTGTCGTGCGAAAGGCATAACTTCAATTGGGTCCGGTGTAGGAAAGTGATGAATATTATCTATGATGTATTCTTAAAATAGAATGTAATGATGTACCTACCTTAGTACCAGGTTTTTAGACCTGGTACCGCACGGAAGTAATAAAATGTCTTCACAATGCGAAACCAGGTCGAAGCACCTTGTACCCTGCGCACCTGGTACCGCACCCCACGCTAGCTTCGTGCAGCCAGTGATACAGGGTGTTAGGTAAATGGGTATATGAGCCGAGACCAGCCCATGTTAACATACTCATATAAATACTATAGTGGTGTCAGAAAGTCTGGGAAAGGTACCATTATTGAGTAATCAGCTGATTCAGTTTTTGTCGCCAGATTGCGTCGTGATACCCCTGAAAATTAATAGTACGACAAACTTGCGTAGATAAAACAAATAACAGAATTCATTATTATTTTCTGCCTAAAAATTTTTCTCTGAGAGGCAAAAACCTTAAGCAGTTCCCCAGGAAAATCAGTCCATCTAAAAAGATTTAGCATAAGTCAAATACTCCCTTACCTTATTTGATTCGATTTGGATAAGTAAAAGTAAACAAAGTAGTCAAGAATTAATTTTACTTCATTGCCTGTAACTTACTTATTAAAATTAATTGAATAATCATTAAACTTGATAACTGATTAAGGAAAATGAGACATTGTAGGTAATCATCTAAATTTTATCATCACGATTATTGAAAAAAAACCTTAGGCATTAAAGAAAGTGTCCAACGCACTGTTTAATCTTTGAAGGACAAAGAAAGGTCCTATTGTTCTCGAACAATGGGACGGCACGTGTAGCGAGAGTGAGACGCAAGACGTATCGCACGGCGGCTTTCACTTGCAAGAAAGAGTTGGAAGATCATCGCGGCGCAGGAGTAGGGAAGTGACATTGAAGGCAAAAAATCGATTAAGATTTTTCTTTTGTTCAATAATAAATCGTTGAAGGATTTTTTTCTACAAATAATAAATTCAGGTGCCATTAATTAATTTCCAATCATTAATGGAGACGACATGTGGTTGGGGTTAAGTTTTCATTTCATGATTGACTAATGAAGGTCGAGTCGTCCATTACAGTGCCGTAATTACAATCCAGTTGGTCAGTATTCTTGCTGATTGTCTATCAATAGCCTATCGAAGGGCCACCCAATCACTCATACTATCGTTAATAAAATATTATCATAATATTAATTATTTTCTAAGAAAAATAACAGCGTTTATCGAAAATTAAATTTAGCTAAAACATATCCAAAAGCATGGCAGATTACGGTTTTCTTAATTTATCAAATAAAACTGTGTTGTTAGTTTTTGTTTTTCAATATCTTCTATCTGATTTAGACCAATCGATAGTATGAGCGATTTCAGGTAGGTAGGATCTATCAATTAATCGATAATTGAATTTAAGACATTCCTATTGATTAGTCAGATGGGTTTCAAACAATTTGATATTTTAATCGATTTTTTGTAATATCAATATCGATTACCGAATTTATGGAAAAAATAATGACCTCGCACTAGTTGCACCGCGCATGCGCCATGCGGCCATGTTTATTTGTTTACATTATTATTTGATCAGTTTGTTGCGATGTTTTGTTGTTCGACGTTCTGAATAATTAGATATTCAACTATCTAAGTAATACAATGACATTATGGTGTTGAGTGGTGTTGGTGCAATAGGACTTTGTGTTTTCTTTAA
>NW_021135441.1:0-21079 GCF_004193835.3 Ostrinia furnacalis | reverse complement strand
GCGAGGGTAAAAGGAATATCATTTCACGCCAAACGACCATGGGTTTTGGCGAGTTTGCACAATGGGGTGATTCAGCTTTGGGATTACCGTATGTGTACTTTACTGGAGAAATTTGATGAGCATGACGGTCCTGTACGTGGCATTTGCTTCCACAGTAATCAACCTTTATTTGTGTCGGGAGGAGATGACTATAAGATCAAGGTAAGGAGAGTTGTGACACGTTAAAGTTGACTGATACTTTACGCCATGTTTTCGTCATTTCTTACACGTCCCTGCAATTAATGTTGGCTATTATTACTTAGATAGTCGAGCAAATGATAACTGAAGCGTCATCCATAATAAATCTTTGAACAGTTAATATAAATTGCATGTTTTGGTATGACTTAGTTCCAGGAGTATTGAGGCATTTGGAACACTTCCTGTCATCAAGACAGGAGTATTGTTTGTAATGTTTCCAATTAGTTTCATCACACTTGTGTTTTTAAAAGCATTCCTTGCATCATAGCCATGATTTTTCCAATTGGAGCTCTTATTTCTCACTTTAATTTGATTCATATATCCCAATAAGAGTTGCTACATTTGATATAATGTAAGAAATCTTAACTATACTAAGTAAATCATACATATTTTATAGTTATAAAGATAAGCTCATCAGTACTTGAAATATTTCAAGACTTTTACATGTGTAAAAACAGTCAAATAAATTATATTGTACTCCATTTGTAATTTATCTCAAGTTTACTACTATATTTTTTTCAGGTATGGAACTACAAGCAGAGAAGATGCCTCTTCACCCTACTGGGGCACTTAGACTACATTCGCACAACATTTTTCCACCACGAGTACCCATGGATATTGAGTGCTTCAGATGACCAGGTATGTAACTAGTAATGTAAGATATTTAAAAGGAAAGGTGAAAAATACCATAAGAAAAACCAAAAGAAAGCATGGGGAGTGTAGCTCAAATAATGATGTACATAAAAACATTTTGGTACCTTAATTTTTGATATATCTTTCTTTGTAAATAAGATAAAAATTGTTAGTCATAAGCTATGGTAAAATTGCTATTTTGATCTTTATTTATGAGTTTTGAATATTTACAGCCACACCTTTTACAATTGATTTAAATGGTGTTATCACCATTTCCTGATATCACCATGTTATTTATCTACTTAGAACTTTTTGTACGACCAAAAATCTATTAGAAACAATCATTTCCAGACAATAAGGATATGGAACTGGCAATCTCGTCAATGCATCAGTGTCCTCACCGGTCACAACCACTACGTGATGTGCGCACAGTTCCATCCCACCGAAGATCTACTGGTCTCCGCCTCCCTAGACCAGTCCGTCCGCGTCTGGGACTTCTCTGGGCTTCGTAAGAAGAGCGTAGCACCTGGACCGGCTGGCTTGGCCGACCATTTGAGGAACCCACAAGCGACTGACCTATTTGGACAGGTTGTATGTACAGATATTCTTTTTTTAAACAGGGATCATCATCATTGGGGCTGTCTTGTCATCACTGGTAATTTTTGGTACTTCTGAAGCTGTGTAATGCATGATATATTATTATTTTAAATATTTTCAGTTCATTAATTTATAACAGGCATCATAGAACTCATTCATATTTAAAAAAAAAAAAAAGTTCTTAAAATAATGCATAAAAATGTAATGAACATGTTATCTATTTCTCTGAAACATTTTATCAATCAATTTCAGCTTTTTTTATCATTGTTATAGTTTTGTTTGGTTCTCAATAGTTTTTCCTTATCTATTAATATTTACTGGCATTGAGTTTACTCTTTCTGTTTTTGCCACAAAGATTCTAAGCTAGGCTCATCTAATTTTTTTTTTCATTCAGGTTGTTGGTTGTTATTAGGTATAATTACATCATCCTGCCTGTGAATGCGTCATCCTTGTCATTGATTCTTTTACAGATGTTATCCGCGATAGTTTTGTAACAGTATAACTATGGTGTCATTTTCATATTATATTTTTACTTGATCAATTAAAGTCCAATCTATTTAATCAAATTCGGAAATTGCGCTCACGTTATATTCATATTAAATTAGATAAAACTTATGTACAAATTTATTGCCTAAAATAACATTTAATGATTTTTAAAAGAATATACAATTAGCTGCACTCCTAAAATGTTGAATACTATAGCTCACTGAATCCACAATTTTTCCTCACCCTTCCCCAACAAATGGCTCAATATTTCACTAATCCATATCCATATCTTACTGATTTCTCATCCACCCCCAAAAAGTAGCATAATATCTCACTGATCCCTCATCCATCCCCTACAAGCTACAATGGCTCAATATCTCACAGACCCCTCACACTTCCCCTTCAAAAGGCTCAATATCTCACTGCTCCCATCCCTACAGGCCGACGCAGTCGTGAAGCACGTGCTAGAAGGACACGACCGTGGAGTCAACTGGGCAGCGTTCCACCCCTCTCTGCCGTTGATTGTCTCTGCTGCCGATGACCGACAAGTTAAGCTGTGGCGGATGAACGATGCTAAGGTAACCAGCATTTTTTTTAATAGACTATTTTGACACCATTCCCCAATAATTCGATATCACATGTTTTTAAAACAACACTTCTTTATTCTGGTCTTAAAAACATAATTAATTTTTAAAATAAACTGGCAAAATTATAAAAAAAAACTTTATCATTGAGATAAGTGGCTTTTCTATTTCAATAAAATAATTGTTTAAGTGATCGCAACTGTTAAAATTCGTTTATTGCAACTATGTATTTCATATCATATGTTGATCCAGGTGTAAGCTACTTTTGAATAGATAATTTATAGTTAGTGTGGATATATGTAAGTATTTCGTTCGCGTCGGTGTCATCATCACAGAACAGTAAATTATCAAAATATTTTTAAGATTAAAGAAATGATAAGAGAAAAGATTTTGACTTTTTGATCATTGTGGAAACCCTTGAAAAAGGTATTTGTCCAGCAGTGGACAACTTTCGATTGTCTTTCTTTAAAGCGTTCTTATGGTTTTGCGGTCGTCTTTTTCTAGGAGGCTTTTTGCTTTAGATAGTAATTTCACTTATAACAAAACTGTATTACCAGGCGTGGGAAGTGGACACGTGCCGTGGGCACTACAACAACGTGTCATGCGCATTGTTCCACGCGCGTCACGAGCTCATTTTGTCCAACAGCGAGGACAAGTCCGTGCGAGTGTGGGACATGACCAAAAGGACCTGTCTGCACACGTTCCGAAGGGAGCACGAACGGTGAGTAGACCATCATCTTTATTATCATCATAATAATCATTAGGTCTTTTAATTTTCACTGCAGAAACACGGCCCTCTCGTAATTTATCAGAGGCAAATTACACTTTTTACTCTGGCCTTGAGAACCCTGGGTTGAGAAAGGCCTAATGTGCGCATATTTCTTTAATTCTATGATTCTACCTTAGTCGAACGTGTCTTATGCGAAGTTTAAACTAGCAATAAAACTTGCAGAAGTTGACTTCTGCAAGCTGTTTACCGGTTTGTAAATAGCTGTGGCAAGCCAACTTCTGCAAGATTTACATAGTGGTGACAGCTTGCGGAAGTCAACTTCTGCAAGTTTTCTTGCTTATACTAGCACCTCTTGCTAACCTCGCTTTACGACATACACGGGAAGAGGTGGTGGTTTTTTTATTCTGCCAGAACTATAAGGCTACTAAGAATCCACCGCGCAATCACTCATTCCCTCTAGTACTGATTAGATAACGGTTACTCTAGCACGCGTCCCGTCTATACAATGCTGGCCACATACAAAATAACATTAAAAAAATTCAAATTCAAATTACAAATTAGTTATAATAAATTCGCCGAACATTTATCTCGTTCATTTACCGAACTTTGCTCACGTTCATTCGCAGCCATTCGCCGAACTTTTCTCGCGTTCGTTCGCAACCATTCGCCGAACACCGCTCGCGATCTTTCGCAGCCATTCCCCGCACATTAGTACAACTTGTATCGAACTTAATATAATTCTTTCCAGATACTGGGTGCTGGCCTCCCACCCGTCTTTGAACTTGTTTGCGGCGGGTCACGACGCTGGTATGGTGCTGTTCAAGCTGCAGCGCGAGAGGCCAGCGTACGCTGTGCACAACAACATACTGTTCTATATCAAGGACAGGTGAGTCACTGGATTTTGAACTCAATCCCCGATAACAAAAAGTTAAAAAGTGCAAGCTTTCAAGAGGAGAGCGTATCTTTACCTTAAAGGCCGGCAACGCACCTGTAACGCCCTTGGGTCTGCGGGTGTCTATGGGCGACGGTAATCACTTATCATCAGGTGATCCGTCTGCTCGTTTGCCTTTGCGTTTGCCTCCTGTCACATAAAAAAAAACTCGAGTTGATCACTAGTTTCTTTTGACTTGACATTTAGTATGAAACTCATTTAAAACACTTGTTTAACGTCTATTTTTTTTGGAATATCACCATAATAGGTTATTTATTTACATGGTCTAAAATCTATTGAAAATACATTGTTTAATGGCATGTTAATATGGTTACGATCATACTTAAGTATTAAGTATTTTTTTTTTTCAGGCAACTGCGCAAGCTGGATATGGCGACAAATCGCGACTCTGCTGTGATGCAGATCAAGGGAGGAGGTCGACATCAGCCTTACAGGTGATTACCATTCTTCATCATCATCATCATTTCAGCCATAGGACGTCCACTGCTGGACATAGGCCTCCTCCAATGATTTCCACAATGGCCGGTTACTACTACCATTACTACTGCTACCATTCTTAATCTTATTAAAAAAAAAGTTACCAACTATTTTTGTGTAGAGGATAGATTCCACGTGGAGAAGATCAACAAAAAAAAATCTTTCCTATTTTAGTACGTTTGGTTTCATCTAGCTCTTTAACGACTTCTATGAAATGCTAACTATGATACTTAGCAAGGTTTATCTGTACTTTAATTTAATACTAAGTACTACTATTTCGTTTTTATTTATTATAACATTTTATTAATGACCACTGAACTATTGTAGTCAGGTGACCCACTCCTAACAAGAGTGGTTAACGGAACTATTATTTTGTATCCGTATTACACAAATCACTAATATTCTTTAAAAAAAACATGAAGATACAAATCCCAATTTTAACCCTCAATTCTTTATAGCATGTCTCTAAACCACGCCGAATGGTGCGTGCTAGTCAACTGGCGGGTCGGCGACACGAGCTCCTACGAGTTGTATTCCGCCCCGCGAGACGGAGGCGAGGCCGCCACCGCAGAACCCGCTCGCGGTCAGGCCACGACCGCTGTCTGGGTCGCTAGGAACAGATTCGCGGCGCTGGAGAAGAATAACCAGGTTAGTCAGAACTACTATGACCAATGGGAAGTGCTACGGCTATGGCACAGATACGTACAGTGCTTCGGCACGATTCAGTGCTACGGTAAAGACTCAATGCTACAATAAAAATATAGTACTACAGCTACGTTCAGCGCTTGAGAAACATTACCAGGTAAGTGAGGACTACTACGACTAATAGGGAGTGCTACGGATCTGATACAGTGCTACGATACATAATGCTACAAAGCAGAGAGCCACAATGTGGCAAAGAACAGGTTACCCGCGGTATACAAACTACTACGAGTAAGCGGGAGTGCTACGCACAGATTCAGTGCTACGAGCTCTTACGAGTTGTACTCCGCGCCGCGGGACGGAGGCAAGGCCGCCACCCGCTCGCGGTCAGGCCACGACCGCTGTCTGGGTCGCTAGGAACAGATTTGCAGCACTCGAGAAGAATAACCAGGTTAGTAACCATAGGTACAGCGCTACGGCATAGATGCAGTGCTACGGCATAAGCCACTGCTACGACAAAATGATGGATCAGGCCACTGTAGAAGAATCACCAGGTTATTGCTATAATGTACAGACGGCTACGAATAAGAGAGTGCTACGACACAAATATAGTGCTACGGCATAGACATACATACACTGCTACTGCTACGGTCGGCGCTTGAGAAGAATAAGAATAATAGAGCGAGTGCGAGAGTGCTACAGCATAAGCAAGTTGGTACGATACACAATGCTATAACGCTGACTAAGCAGGGGTTCACTATTGTGTGAAAACTTCTACGAGTAAGCGGGAGTGCTACGGCATAGACACAGCTACGTGCTCTTACGAGTTGTATTCTGCGCCGCGAGACGGAGGCGAGGCTGCTACCGCCGAGCCTGCCAGAGGACAGGCCACTACCGCTGTCTGGGTCGCTAGGAACAGATTCGCAGCACTGGAGAAGAATAACCAGGTTAGTAACCATAGGTACAGTGCTACGGCATAGATACAGTGCTACGGCATAAGCCACTGCTACGACAAAATGATGGATCAGTCCACTGTAGAAGAATCACTAGGTTAGTGCTATAATGTACAGACGGCTACGAATAAGAGAGTGCTACGACACAAATATAGTGCTACGGCATGGACATAGATACATTGCTACTGCTACGGTCGGCGCTCGAGAAGAATAAGAATAATAGAGCGAGTGAGAGAGTACTACGGCATAAGCAAGTTAAGCCATTGGTACGATACACAATGCTATAACGCTGACTAGGCAGGGGTTCACTATTGTGTGAAAACTTCTACGAGTAAGCGGGAGTGCTACGGCATAGACACAGCTACGTGCTCTTACGAGTTGTATTCCGCGCCGCAGAACCCGCTCGCGGTCAGGCCACGACCGCTGTCTGGGTCGCTAGGAACAGATTTGCAGCACTGGAGAAGAATAACCAGGTTAGTAAGTGCTACGGTTTACCAACTGCTACGATTAACAGGGCGTGCTACGGCATTGATACAGTGCTACGGCATAGATTCAGTGCTACGGTATAGATACAGTGCTACGACACATCATTTTTAAAACAAAATGTCACAACGAGGCAAAGAACAGGTTAACTTAGTATACAAACTGCTCCGAGTGAGCGGGAGTGCTACGGCACTGGTACAGTGCTACGGTATGAGCAACGGCTACGTACGACGCACAAACAAAGCATCAATACTACGACGCAGAGAGAATACTACGGCATAGGTACAGTGCTACAGTATTAGCTGCTACTACGATAAATATACGGTGCTACTATTACGACGAAGCCCTCTAACTTCGGTGTCTCCTTTTATTTTAGGTTAAATTCGTTTCATTCCACTTCTTCATCACTTATGCTGGATTTCTATATTCAATCCTAATCCAAATTGGACGGATTTGGATTGTCAACTGTCAAATTTTAATATGTTTTTGGCCAAAATATCTGCGGTTTTTTATGTTTTTACATTTTTATATTGTTTATGATGACTATTTAAACAATATTAATGTGTAAATGCATCGAACAATTTGGAAATATAATCTAAAACTGAATTCAATGTGACAGTTGTAATCCGGATTTAGACACGGATTGAATATAGGAAACGGTCGTTAATCGACATTTTTTAATCATTGAATCCCTTGTTTGTTACCTGTTGTGTATACCTTAATGAATAAATAAATAAATAATTATTCTTCTTCAACAGCTGGTCATCAAGAACCTAAAGAACGAGGTCTCCAAGAAGATATCCACCCCTACTTGTGAAGAAATAATGTACGCCGGTACTGGCATGTTACTGCTGCGCGAGCCTGATAGCGTGCAGCTGTTAGACGTCCAGCAGAAGAGGACCATTGCCAGCGTGAGTATAATAATAATAATAAATATCGTTCCATTCCAATAAATACCGTTCTGTTGCGCGCCTTTTTGCCAGGAAGTGTTACGAATCGACACGAATTTTATAATATTTTATATTGATAAACCGTCACTGTCAAAAGGGCGCTTAGTTGGCGTAATAACCCCCATGTTGGTACCCGCTGAAAACCAGCTTCGTGACTTGACGACTTGTGTGTGTCATGTCACGATTTTCACTGAGCGGGCGCCTTTTCAGCATGGCTCAGTAATATTTAACCTCTGTACATGTATGCACATAAATGTTAATGCTGAATAAAGGTATTCTATTCTATTCTATTCTATTCCACATTTTACACTGCGCCGTCCAGTCCCAAACTTATCAGAGCTTTTACTATGGTTATCAGCTCATGGTACAATCAGCGTCAAATAGTTCGTGACACCTAAAGTGGCCAATAAGTTAACAACACAACCTTATTCCAATTGTGACGTGACAGACGTGAAAGACGTGTTGGGGACAACGGATATAAACAAACTTATTTTTTTTTAAATTACAAACACATTATAAAACACTTAGACCAAAACAAACAAATACCTATGTTAAAGTACACAAATGTTTTAAAATGAAATGTTTGCATGGTGCGGAGATAGAAACCGCGACAATACTGATAGACACTGTATTGTACACAAACCTTTTTGTCTTTTAGTGATTGTAAGGCAAATATTTGCATGTTTACCGCTAAAACAGTTTTTAACACAATTTCATTTATTTTAGGTGAAAATCGCCAAATGCCGCTACGCAGTCTGGAACGCCGACATGTCTTTAGTAGCTTTACTCGGCAAGCACACCGTCACTCTCTGCACCAAAAAGTTGGAACAGTTATGCAGCGTGACCGAAGGAGCCCGGGTCAAGTCCGGGGCCTTCGACGACTCCACGCCGCAACCAGTATTCATTTACACCACGGCCAACCATATCAAGTACTGCTGTAAGGATGGGTGAGTCGTTTTGTGTCTTAATGGGAAGTTTTAAAGGTCCTTTTTCTCTGGCACACCGTCACCCTTTACTCTAAGAAGCTTCGAAGACTCCACGCCGCAACCAGTATTCATTTACACCACGGCCAACCATATCAAGTACTGCTGTAAGGATGGGTGAGTAGTTTTATGCTTTAAGTACTAGTTTTAAAGGTCATTTTGCCCTGGCACACCGTCACCCTTTACTCTAAGAAGCTTCGACGACTCCACGCCGCAACCAGTATTCATTTACACCACGGCCAACCATATCAAGTACTGCTGTAAGTATGGGTGAGTAGTTTTATGTCTTAATGGTAAGTTTTAAAGGTCATTTTGCTCTGGCAAGCACAATGTAATCTTCAGCTAATGTTGACAACCTTCGGAAATTTGGCGAGGCGAGGAGAGGTTACTCGAAGCGGAGCGAAGTGTATGTCCACACTATTTGGAGTCAGTTTTAAAGGTAATTTTGTTCTGGCAAGGACACTAACCATCAGCTAATATGGACAACTTTCGGAAGTCGGGCGAGGCGAGCCAAGGTTGCTCGAAGCGAATCAAAGTGCGTGTCCACACTATCTACTTCGATCATCTTCGGTCAACTTCGCGAGTAGTGTAGCAGAGGTATTACTCCGCGCCAAGAATGTACCGACACAAACACGTGAACCCGCGTAAGTTTTAGCGGAGGCCCTGAAACTTGAAAATTTTGTCAAGGTTACCCAATAACTCGGTATCTCACCGGTCAAAGCAATGGTACGACTAGCCATAAGGACAAATTGGACCTTCGTTAGTTGGGTTTTTATTGGCGGTCAAGCTATACAGGGTGTTAGGTAAATGGGTATATGAGCCGACACTAGCCCATGTTAACATAGGCATATAAATGGTATGGTGAAGTCAGAAATTTGATATCATCATTTTATTTTTTTTAAATTTTCATACAAAATAAATTTTATAAAATCCGATTTGTATGAACATTAAAATAATTAAAATGAAGATATCAATTTTCTGATTTCACCATACCATTTATATGCCCATGTTAACATGGGCTAGTGTCGGCTCATATACCCATTTACCTAACACCCTGTAGATCCTGGCTACACAGGAGTTGCAGCGGTGGGAACAGTCCCGTCTGTTCTTACCTCAAATTCCCATTAAGGCTGTTTTTTTCAAGTTTTTAAAATATATAATATTTCCGCAGTGACTACGGCATCATTCGCACGCTGGACGTGCCCGTATACGCAGTTAAAGTCGTCGCCAACGAGGCAGGCGCTCGCGTGGTCTGTTTGGACCGGGAAGCGCGCCCTAAGGTGCTCAATATTGACCCCACTGAGTACAGGTTAGTAAAAATTTGTTTTCATTAGTAAGGTAGCCTAAGCATTTGCTCGCGGCCAAGCTTGCCTTTTGGGGGATTATAGATCCACTTTTCAATCCTTCAGGAGTAAATTTAGAAAACGTTAAGACGTGTTTCAAAAAAGACGGATATCCTTATGAACTTTTTCACCCCCTTAAGGTTCAATTTCAAAAACTTCAGTCATAAAAATAACACACTGAAAACACTGTTTTTCCCCAATAGTTACGAAAAATTACATATTTGTATGCATAAAACGTAAAACACTTAAATTGAGTTGCACCATTTAACTTACTCTGACAAATGTCAAAAATCTGTCAAACTCCATAATATTATTGTTATTCTTACGGTTAAAATAAGGTAGTGCAACTCAGCCTTACAGTAACAAAAACGATTTATTTACGAATTATTATGTTATAGATTCAAATTGGCGTTAGTGACACGCCAGTACGACCAAGTGTTACACATGGTGCGGACAGCGAAACTTGTCGGCCAGAGCATCATCGCGTATTTGCAGGAAAAAGGTAAGGAATAACAGTAGTCTTTACCTTGCTAATTAATGTTAAAATTTATTTTCACATGCAGGCTACCCACTTCGTTAAAAACGTTCGCACGCAGGTTTCGATTATTTATTAGTCTTACGGTGATAATCTCAACAACTATTTTCGCATACAGTCTACCCAGAGATTGCGCTCCAATTTTTTTATTTATTTTTTATTTGTGAGAGATGCTCGCTCGTTGGTATCGAATTGTAGTCTTTACTTCACTACTAATACTAATAGCAGTCGTTCTCGTTACCCAGAAGTGGCGCTACTGTGCTAGTATTAACAACTATTTTCTCACACATGCTACCTAAAAGTGGCAATCTACTTCGTTAAAGACGCTCGGACACGTCTCTCTTTGGTGCTGCAGTGCGAGAACATAGAACCAAACAAATATAGTCTTTACGTCACCAGTAATAGCAATCGTTTTCGCACCCAGGCTACCCAGAAGTGGCGCTACACTTCGTCAAAGACGCCCGGACTCGTCTCTCACTCGCATTGCAGTGCGGCAATATAGAGGTGGCTTTGGAAGCAGCTAAGAGCCTCGACGAGCCCGACGCGTGGGACAAACTGGCTCAGTCCGCTTTGGCCACCGGCAATCACCAGGTAAGTCAACCATTTGAGATGAATTTGATGTAACTTCTACCTTTTTCTCGATTAATTTTCCAACGTACAGTCGATAGCACATAAAACTATACACTTTTGTTGCGAAATAAGGAACTATTTCACAACTACAAAAGATACTACAGTGTTAAGCTTGATGTGGCGCCCTCTGTGTATCTGTATCTGCTGTCTAATATAGCGACAGTGCATGAGTTCCGCGATTTTTCGAGAAGTAAAATATAAATTTTCTTAACACGCAATGTCTGTGTTTGTTCATTGTTCCTGTATTATATTAGCATACTGTAGTTAAAAAAGTTAGCATAAAAAAGTTTCTGAATTTCGTTATAAAATTATTGTTTTTACTTTGACCATAGCATGGCCTTCCAAATCTTCATGTTCCCTAAAATAAAAATGTTCGTCAAGATGTTAAAACGTGCTACTCGCTTTCCTGATAGGTTTTTTCACCCTGTTACACGATACGACATTATGGGCCTTATTACAAAAAGTTAAACCTGGGACGAACTCTGGTTTAAAATGACATTTCCATACTAAATGTCAATTTAAACCAGAGAGAGATCAACCAGAGTCTAACTTTTTGTAATAAGGGGATATTTGTCTTATGTTTGGGATATGTGTCTTGGTTTATACAAGTCTGATTTCAGTTTAATGTAGCTTCTAATACAATTTTTATCCGCAGATCGTCGAGATGTGCTACCAGCGTACCAAGAACTTCGACAAGCTCTCATTCCTATACCTCATCACGGGCAACCTCGAGAAGCTTCGCAAGATGATGAAGATCGCTGAGATCAGGAAAGATGTCTCCGCACAGTTCCAGGGAGCATTGTTACTGGGAGATGTGAAAGAAAGGATACGACTGCTGAAGAACGCTGGACAGGTGACTATGCACTCTATTTTTATAGCAATAAGGTCGGTATTACAACGCCTGCGCAGTTCCAAAGGGCGTTGCTGCTTGGAGATGTGAAAGAGAGGATACGATTGCTGAAGAACGCTGGACAGGTGATTATGTACTCTATTTTTATAGCAATAAGGTCGGTATTACAAGGCCTGCGCAGTTCCAAGGGGCGTTGTTACTAGGAGATGTCAAAGAAAGGATACGGCTGCTCAAAAACGCTGGACAGGTGACTATGCACTCTATTTTTATAGCAATAAGGTCGGTATTACAACGCCTGTGCAGTTCCAAGGAGTGTTGTTGCTTAGAGATGTGAAATAAAGGATACGACTGCTGAATAATAATGCTGGACAGGTGATTATGGGCTTTATTATTGTAGCATTAAGGTCGTTTTTACAACACCGATAAGTAAGATCGCAGAGATCAGTAAAGATGTCTCCGCACAGTTCCAAGGGACGTTGTTGCTTGGAGATGTGAAAGAGAGTATACGGCTGCTCAAAAACGCTGGACAGGTGACTATGCACTCTATTTTTATAGAAATAAGGTCCGTATTACAACGCCTGCGCAGTTCCAAAGGGCGTTGTTACTGGGAGATGTGAAAGAGAGGATACGACTGCTGAAGAATGCTGGACAGGTAATAATATTCGCCGGTTTGTTGGAATCGAACTAGCGACATGCTAGCCTAGAATGCACGCACGATATAATCTTATCGACGCATTTTATCGATTTGAGATGATAAGCCCATGCAATATTTTGTCGTCTAAAATCGTCTTAATATCTTGATAAGAATTTATCGTAGGCCGGGTTAGGGTGCGCGCCGTGATAATATCTTATCGATGATTTTAGACGTTAACATGTATGGGGTTATCGCGCGAAATCGATATAATTGCGCGATATACGCTTAACACGGGCGCAACCTAGGCCTACAGGCCGGATAAATTATTGGTAGAAATTAGAGTTTAAACTTTCTTCTGTTCCAGTAAGATCCAAAACTTAGACAATTTTTTTATTCTATAAAAAATAGAACCATCTAAGCTACCCTTATTCTTTTCGTGCCATGTCACGAAAGTACATTTTGCTGTCTGTGTTGCAAATTACAAAATACACAATGTTTTCGTGTGAAATAATTTTTTCTTTCTATCATTCCTTCAGATATCCCTGGCCTACTTAACAGCTGTCAACCACCACCAAACAGAGGAAGCCGAGCAACTGAAGGCTGCCTTAGAGGCCGCCAGCTTGCCCGTCCCGGCTTCAAACCCGGATGCTGTGGAGCTGAGGCCCCCGCTGCCGGTCTATAGGGCCCAGCCTAACTGGCCGCTACTCGCTGTGTCCAAGTGAGTGTTCTAGATTCTATTAATGTGGCGTTACGGTCGGTATTATAACACCGATTTGAAAACTAGCTGCCAGCTTACCAGGCCCAGCTGAATTGGCCGCTGCTCGATGAGTCCAAGTAAGTGTTCTCAACTCCATTCATCATTTCAGCCACAGGACGTCCACTGCTGAATATAGACCTCTCTCAATGATTTCCATATCGCCCGGTTAGTAACGGCCTACATCGAGCGCCTTTCTACTACCTTTATGAGATCGTCGGTCCATCTTGTTAGTGGATGCGTTTTCCGGTACGAGGCCTCCACTCCAGAAACTTGCTGCCCCATCGGCCGTCAGTTCTGCGTACTATGTGCCTTGCCCATTGCCCATTGCCACTTCAGCTAATCCGTCGAGCTATGTCAGCGACTATAGTTCGTTTATGGATTTCCTCATTTCTGATTCGATCACGTATAGGAACACCGAGCATAGACTCCATTGCTATAACATTAAGGTCGATATTATAATACCGATTTGCCGAGCAACTTAAGGCTGCCTTAGAGGCTGCCAGCCTGCCCGTCCCGGCTTCAAACCCCGATGCTGTGGAACTGAGGCCCCCGCTGCCGGTCTATAGAGCCCAGCCCAACTGGCCGCTGCTCGCTGTGTCCAAGAATGCACTCATTCTTGTGGCAACCAAACTTCTTTAAGAGGTTTATTTCTGCTAATATCGAGCGGAAAATTTATATTAATATTCATAATAAAGTAGTGGACATTCTAGTCAATTTTATTGTCACACTTTTGTAGAGCTGTCAAAATGTCGATTATCAAATTATTATTAGCAAATTTGGCATGGCCATGAAGGAAGACATAAGATCGCGAATTAAATTGTGTAGGTGATACCCAGTTGACATCTAATCTTTCCCAAACACAACTAAAAAAAAGACAGCATTCTAGTCATTATATTCTAAGTTTCTTCTCAGTTAGCCATTAAATTTGATTTTTAGTGGATTTGAAATCAACGAATTGTCTGCCCCTATGACGTCATGGGGACTACAAAATTCTGCAAAAAGTCGGTGACACTGCTGTCGCGCATCATCATAATTAAAACCATGATTACTGTTACTTTCGATACACAACCATCGCGATCGCTGTCCATATTGGACTTCTTTTTTGTCGTCCTTCAATCTCCAAGTGTCTCAAAACAATCCGTTGTTTCCCAGGAGTTTCTTCGAGGTAGCGGGCGCGGCCCGAGCGACGGCGGGCGAACAGGGCGCGGTTGCGGCAGCGGGCGCTGCGGTCGTCGGCGACGAGCCTTTAGAAGCTGCGGGCGCCTGGGGCGACGACGACGACGTGCTGGCTAAGGTATACCACCATCCACACACCTCCAGGAGCCTAAAGCTGGTTTTAAGAATAAAAATACTTTATTCAGCATAGGACAATCTGGCCAGGTGGGGATTCTTAGATGGCTTGAACATGGAGTGCGGGTGCGGTTTTGTTCCCCAGTCGATGAGGCACCTGATGTCATGCCCTGAGTGCCCAAGCAACTGCACTCAGGAGGATTTGATGAGTGCCACTGACAACGCCACTCTTGTGGCGGAGTTTTGGGCTGACACTGTGTAGGTTTGTTGTCGACACGACAAGAAGAATAAGCATAGAAAAATAAAATAAAAATACAGTACATAATTATAACATTAAACTACAAGCTATGCTGAAGAGGCGTCCGCTCAGCTATATTCGCGACATAACAAGCGCCATGTCGAGAAGCTGGTTTTCAGCGGGAACCAACACGATGAAGATTGCGGATTGCGCGCCCTCTTGACCGGGACCTTATTGAGGCTACCAGCCAAGAAGGCGCGCAACAGGGGGCGTTATGGACGGTGATCACAAAAAAAGAGAGAGAGAGAGAGAAAAAAAAACAAAACAAAAAAAGAAAACAATATTAACACAATACTAAACAGAATCAAAAACTAAAAGTTTTAGTGTCACGCGGACCGTCAGTGCGGATCCGCTCCACACAGCCGACCTGTACAAACTTCTAGGGAGCGTTTTTAGAGTAATGCGGTCCGCAGGAACCGCTCGCTCCCTAGCAGTTCATATAGATCGGCTGTGCGGAGCGATCCGCACTGACGGTCCGCGTGATACTAAAACCAGCCTAAGAGGTGTGGGCGCGGCGGCCGTGGGCGACGCGACGACATGCTGTAAAATAAAATTCATAAAAATTCATAAAATTCATTTATTTTTGCAAATAGGCTTTAAAAAAGCGCTTTTACACGTCCCAATATTAACCCTACCACTGCTTCGGGACAATAAATGGGCCAGTGCTGAGAAGAAGCAGCGCAAGAAACTCAGTCACTATTGTCAGCCTCCTTTTCAAGGTTTTACAATCTTTAAAATATACAAATTATAGTCATAAGTATTAATGCGAGCTAGGTAGTTAAACATTCCAAACATTATTATCTTTTATATAATCATCAACTTTATAGTAGCCCTTTTTCATTAAGGTGCTTTTGATATGTGCTTTAAATTTATGAATGGGCAATTCTACAACAGTTTGTGGTAATTTATTAAAAAGTTTAATACATTTCCCCATAAATGAATTACCAATCTTTCTTTCTTTCAATCTTGTGCAGTCTGAAATTTGGAACGTCAAGTTTATTTTTGTTTCTTGTATTGAACTTGTGTAATTTACTCTTTCTAGTAAATTGCTCTATATTTTTGCGAACATATAATATAAGTCTAAGGTAAGTAAGGTCTAAGGTATACCCACCATCCACACGCCTCCAGGAGTCTCTCCGTGGGCGACGAGCCTTTAGAAGCCGCGGGAGCCTGGGACGACGACGACGACGTGCTGGCTAAGGTATGCCACCATCCACACGCCTCCAGGAGTCTCTCCGTGGGCGACGAGCCTTTAGAAGCCGCGGGAGCCTGGGACGAGGACGTGCTGGCTAAGGTATACCACCATCCACACGCCTCCAGGAGTCTCTCCGTGGGCGACGAGCCTTTAGAAGCCGCGGGAGCCTGGGACGAGGACGTGCTGGCTAAGGTATACCACCATCCACACGCCTCCAGGAGTCTCTCCGTGGGCGATGAGCCTTTGGAAGCCGCGGGAGCCTGGGGCGGCGACGACGACGTGCTGGCTAAAGTATGTCGAAATTCATCATCAGGTCACTCAGTCTGCTGTCGATACAGCGAATAGACGTCGGCTGCTGGACAAAGGGCTTCCCCGAGGATTTTTGCAACGATTGTCACTGCACTGCCCGCATCCAAGTGCTTCCGGTGACCTACACCAGATCGTCAGTACACCGAGTAGGAGGCCTGCCTGCTTACACTACGTCTTCCAGTTTTCAGGAAGGGGAGGCTTGGTTTAGAGCTCGCATATTTTTCCTTCGTCCTATTACGACATGCACGGGAAGAGTAGAGAAAGTTATATCTTACTCCGTTGGGTGCAAGGTTGCAGTAGCTGCCTATTTACACCAACTAACCGTGTACTCCACCTAAATCCCCCGAAATAAGAACAGATCGGACGGTAAAATAAGTTAAGGACTTCCTACCGAATGCAATACGAATACTCGTATACTCGTACATTCTAATGTTTCGAATGCCAATATACGAGTATTGCATTCGATATGGCATAGCAAACCCTAGTTATGCACATATCGCTTGGTAACTCCTTACTTAACTTATTTTAATTTATTTCCCAGGAGGATGGCGACGGAGAAGAAGTTATGGAAGACGCGTGTGATGACGGAGGCTGGGACGTGGGCGATGAGGACCTGGAGTTGCCCGAGGAACTTGCCCCTGTCTCTGGTGAGTGTTACTTTATGGGTTACAATTTTATTGTAATACTAGCTTTCCGCCCGCCGCTTCGCCCGCGTGGATTTTTGTCTGTCACAGAAAAACTTTATCGCGCGCGTCCCTGTTTCAAAAACCGGGATAAAAACTATCCTATGTTCTTTCCCGGGACTCAAACTATCTCTATGCCAAATTTCATCAAAATCGGTTGCGAGGTTTAAGCGGGAAAGCGTAACAGACAGACAGACAGACAGACAGAGTTACTTTCGCATTTATAATATTAGTTGGGAAGATAACAAACATTTTTCCACTTCTTGTTTCCATAATTGAAACTCCACTGTCGCCAAAGTTTACGACTGAAATAATTGATGTATGTAAAAATTAAATTATAATAAGCACTTTAAATTCCCGTTGGGTTTCGTCAGTGTCTCTGTTACTGTTAATGTGATAAATTGAAAATTATTAATAATAACCGGTTATTATGAATAATTACCGACATTCGCGGTAAAAGTGATAAATTAATCACATTTAACAGTGATTATTTAATAATTCAACCTTAGTACTAACAAATTTCTTAAAAGAGAACAACATCTTGTGTACGTGCTCGTGTACAGCCAAAATTTTGAACGTTTTGATATCATTATATTAATATAATTTGGCATAATGAGTTTGGAATGTTTCTTGCATAATATTACTTTTCCATGATGCCTATAACATAATGTTTTGATTTAAAGTGAAAAATAGGTTAAAGTGTGCCGGGGGTGGCCTTTGGGCCACCCCTAAGCCGCCTATTTAGTTTTATATACCTAAATTCTTTAGAAACTTCCTCAAATGTAAACAAACACTTGTGCACACAATAACACCATAATCACTTACATGTTCATAATATCATACACATTATTTCACAAGCCCATGAAACCAACTTTATTCTCACGATTATACAAGTTTGGAATCAATCTTTAAACAAATTATTTTAGCAAAATATGTGGACGTTGAAAATTTGTGAGACTTGTCAAATTGACTTGAAGTTTAAAATTATGTGTTATCTCCATGTTGTCTCTGACACATCAGTGTTGTAACCTGTAAGTCATAGACAATAATCGGTAAATTTAATCGATTTTATTTCAATTATTCAATCATTTTTATTACTGATTGCATTTAAATAAGTGATAAATTAATCACATTTAACAGTGATTATTTAATAATTCAACCTTAGTACTAACAAATTTCTTAAAAGAGAACAACATCTTGTGTACGTGCTCGTGTACAGCCAAAATTTTGAACGTTTTGATATCATTATATTAATATAATTTGGCATAATGAGTTTGGAATGTTTCTTGCATAATATTACTTTTCCATGATGCCTATAACATAATGTTTTGATTTAAAGTGAAAAATAGGTTAAAGTGTGCCGGGGGTGGCCTTTGGGCCACCCCTAAGCCGCCTATTTAGTTTTATATACCTAAATTCTTTAGAAACTTCCTCAAATGTAAACAAACACTTGTGCACACAATAACACCATAATCACTTACGTGTTCATAATATCATACACATTATTTCACAAGCCCATGAAACCAACTTTATTCTCACGATTATACAAGTTTGGAATCAATCTTTAAACAAATTATTTTAGCAAAATATGTGGACGTTGAAAATTTGTGAGACTTGTCAAATTGACTTGAAGTTTAAAATTATGTGTTAACTCCATGTTGTCTCTGACACATCAGTGTTGTAACCTGTAAGTCATAGACAATAATCGGTAAATTTAATCGATTTTATTTCAATTATTCAATCATTTTTATTACTGATTGCATTTAAATAAATTTAAATAGGGTCATAATCAACAATGTATTTTTTCTTCATTGAATGTACTACTATAGTAAACAATAATTTCAATCCGCGATTAACGAGAGGTTTTGTCGCCTCACTAGGGCACAGATTATAAATGTTTTAATGTCAGTTGGCCATATTTGTTTACATATAGGGAAATTTCTAAAGAATACTTTACACACATTAATGACCTCATATTAATCACATTTACCAAATCATGCGGTAATTATTCATAATAACCGGCGATTATTCATAATTTTCAAATTTATCACTTTGACCGTAACATCTCTATAACTCCCTTATTACAAAAAGTTAATCTCGCGTTGATCATTACTTTAAATTGTGTTCATCGCACGTTTAGCTGCTTTGTAATAAGGGAGCATGAATTCGAAGCTACGATCAACAATGTCTAAAAAGAGATACAAAACAGAGTAGATTGTATTGTACTAAATATTTTATCAAGTAACAATACAATTTCACTTTCTCAGCGGACATCGACGGCGGCGAGGAGTCGTCGACATACTTCGTGGCGCCCACGCGTGGGATTAGCGCCGCCATGTCGCCCAAACTGCGGACGGCGCACGACCACGTCGCTACTGGACAGTTCGAGATTGCTTTCAGGTGACTATTACACTCAGATAAAGATATATTTGGATTTTGAAACCTAGCTTGAAGAAGTAAGGTTCAAAGTCTGTCTCGCTTCTCGCTTTCAACTAATGGAGTTGTTGATAAGTGTTTTAATTAGTTTTATTTATCAGTTCATCACAGCTTGTATAATACATCCGAAAGCAAGTTAACCTACCCCAAAATTACAGATGTAACAGTTTTCTTATAAGAGCTAGTAATAAGTATAATGATGCTTACAGTGATATCGACATATTTCATTTGAAGTTTGCGCAGTTTCGTCGCCTATTGAAGGGTTTATAGATTTCGAACTTCATTATTATAAAGATTTTTTTAAATCCACTATTAAGAATGTAAAGTTTTGTTGTGCATTTTTTATATTTTGTGATTTTAAATTGCTCGCACTCTGCATAACTTTCGATTAACTTGTAAAGTTTATCTGTGGAAACTGATTAGGCTACTGTACTGTTTTTATTTTTTAAGTTCACATGTATAAACTCATGCTGTTTGTTTCCTTAATAAAGAAAAAATAAAATAAAAAATAAAAAATGACGAAGTTTCTCAACGTAAAATTATCAAATTCGTGTGACGTACTTTATAGATGGCCCCTTATTGGGGAAAGGTGTCAAATTGTCTATTAAAATGTCTCCAGGCTTCTGAACGAACAAGTGGGCGTGGTGAACTTCGAGCCGTACCTGGAGACGTTCTTGGGCATGCTGTCTCGCTCGCACGTGACGTTCGGAGCGCTGGCCAGCGTGCCGCCGCTCACCGCGCACCTGCATCGCAACTGGAAGGAGGCCAGCGGGAAGGACCTTCTGCCTGTTATAAGTAAGTACTGTTAAACGTATTTGAATTCAATTCGGTAATTTGCATTTTAACTTTTATTCCAAACTAGCTGACCCGGCGAACTTTGTTCCGCCTTAATGGCAATAAATAAGCAGACTTTTTTTTTATTTCGAACGGGATAAAAAGTATCCTATGTCCTTCTCCTGGCTCTAAACTACCTCCCTGACAATTTTCAGCCAAATCGGTTCAGCCGTTCTTGAGTTATAAGTGGAGTAACTAACACGACTTTCTTTTATACAGGGTGTTTGGCGCATCGTGTGCCAAAATGATTTGGCGGATAGAATGGGTCATTTCCTATATTTTCAGCCCCCATAACACGTTCCATGCCAGGCGGCTACTTTTAAATTATTATTTTTAGTAATTTCACCAAAATACCCAAATCGCATCATTTAATGTCGATTTAAAAAAAAACTACTAGGCGTAGCCTCAAAGTAAATATTTTGTTTTGACGTGCGTTGATGTAGGGTTGCATCAAATCTAAATTTACTATCAAATATCGTCTAGTTTTTTTTAAATTCAGCTTTGAAGTTTTCCGAAAAGTAAAAAATGGACTGAACATTTAAGTTTACATGGCTATAAATTTTTTTTTAAAAGAGATA
>NW_021135440.1:0-2713 GCF_004193835.3 Ostrinia furnacalis | reverse complement strand
CTGATTTTTCGGATTTTTCCCATAATCTGGGTCGTATATCCGACCAAACGTCATTTTTATTTTTTTTCTGCCATAATTCTTTCTGTCTGTCACTAACTTTAAAGACACCCATGTCGCAAAAAAACCTTTTCCCCATAACTTTCAGTGTTGCCAGACTTTTTTCATAAAAATGGTGAAATGTCATTCGGGTCCCCAAAAGTCACCAGACTGCATACCAAGTTTATGGAATTTTTGGAAATTTCCATTTTCTACTATCCGGGGCCGTGGTGGAAAATTTTCTTCCAAAATGGTAGTTTTTTCCTATTTATGGCAACACTCGAATAACAGACCAACAATCGCCCGGAACATTGTTCCCCACTCCGGTGTCGCCATCTGCCGGAAAATTGCTCCCAAAGTTTGGGAATTTTTTGATCGCAACAAAATGGCCGACGGCTCAGCCGCCATCTTGTTTTTTGATAATCTGTAAATGTGGCCTTGAAGCAGACTATATACGTCACAAAAACTCAAAAGAAGTTTTAAAAAAAAATGACGCATCTCGGAATGACACCTCCCTATAAACACCTCGAAATCGCATTTTCAATCCAAGATGGCGGCGCGGCCATTTTGTTTTTCCATTTTTTTCTCACATTTTTGAACACACCTTGGCAACCCCAACAAACCACCAAAAAAGAAAAAATTCAGGACCAAAGACAGAAAAGTTTGTGTCTCAAAAAATGCCGCCATTTTGTTTTTTGGTTCAAAAAATCTAAAAAACCTGGGTGTCAAAAAATCTAGTAAAAAACAAACACTAACAATTTTACCCCTCTCCCCACTAAATACCCCAAAAATACCCCTGATCAGTCAGTGAGTGAGTCAGTGAGTAGGAATCGAGCTTTATATAATATAGATAGATAGATAGATAGATAGATAGATAGATAGATAGATAGATAGATAGATATATATATTTTCAGTTGTTAAACCTATACTCAAAAAAGGTGATAAGACAGACCCCAATAACTTTAGGCCGATAACATTAATTCCAATTATATCAAAAATTTTCGAAAAAGTAGTTCATATTAGACTTACTGATTTTATCGATAAATATGGTATCGTGAAAAGTGAACAAAACGGTTTCCGTAAAAATTATAACACTACTTTGGCCAATTTTTCTTTAGTACATTCTGTAACACAGAGTCTTGATAAAAAAATGCCTGTAATAGCTTTATATCTTGATATGAGCAAAGCATTCGATTTTGTTAATCATGGGAGGCTCATATCAAAGTTGGAAAAGTACGGTGTTAGAGGTACTGTAAGGGATTGGTTTGTTAGTTATCTAGATAACAGAAAACAATGCGTGGAAATTAGTAAAACGGAAAACAGTAATGGAAAGGTGAGACAGGTAAACTATAGATCAGAATACAAACTTAATAAATTTGGAGTTCCGCAAGGAAGCATTTTAGGACCAACCTTATTTGTACTCTATATAAATGACTTGCCTTCCATTACTAATCACAAGACTATACAGGGTGGAAACGATAAGTGATCTCACTCGATTATTTCTAAACTATACAAGATATCAAAAAACTAGTTACTGATCCTGAAAGTGCTTCATAAGCTCTATCAAATGGTACCAATAATAGGTTAAAGAATAAACTGGATCTATCCGAAAATTCAATGTTTCCTGCTTCCATACATTTGGTACAGCCTCATAATATTAAAAACTACAAAAGATATCGTAAAACTAGTTACTGATCCTAAAAGTGCTTCACGAGCTCTATCCAATGGTATCAATATTAAGTTACAGAATAAACTGGATCCATTTAAAAATTCAATGTTTCCATCTTCCATACATTTAGTACTATCACAGATATGGTACTCATCTCTTGATAATATTATAGCAAATTTTATAGCAAGTAAAGCCTAAAACTAATGTTTGACTTAAATAATTTTAAATAAGAATGCAATTTACGAGTTTATTTAAAGTTTAAAAAAAATACACTTTTAATATTGAGTGGTTGGCATACATTTAGTATGGCAGAAATAATCGAGTGAGATCACTTATCGTTTCCACCCTGTTTCACTCGATTATTTCTAAACTATACAAGATATCGAAAAACTGATTACTGATTCTGAAAGTGCTTCACAAACTCTTTCAAACGATACCAATAATAGATTACAGAATAAACTGGATCTATCCGAAAATTCAATGTTTCCAGTTTCCATACATTTAGTAAAACCACATAATATTAAAAACTATACAAGATATTCAAAAACTGGTTACTGATCCTGAAAGTGCTTCACGAGCTCTATCCAACGGTACCAACAATATGTTACAAAATAAACTGAATCCATTCGAAAATTCAATGTTTATAACTTCCATACATTTAGTACAGCCACAGTCATGGCACTCATGTCTTGTTAATATTATAGCAAGTAAACCCTAAAACCAATGTTTTCCAATAATAATTTTAATTAAGAATGCAATTTACGAGTTCATTTTAAGTGTGTATTATTTAATAAAAAAAATTAACACTTCTTTTATTGTTTGCCTGCCATACATTTAGTATGGAGGCTGAAAACATAAAATTTTCGGATAGATCCAGTTAATTCTGTAACCTAATATTGGTATCGTTGGATAGAGCTTGTGAAGTACTTTCAGGATTAGTAATCAGTTTTTCGATATCTTGTACAGTTTAGAAATAATCGAATGAGATCACTTATCGTTTCCACCCTG
>NW_021135439.1:0-1144 GCF_004193835.3 Ostrinia furnacalis | reverse complement strand
AGACAGAGACGGAGTGAATACGTTCGCACATAAGCTTAGCGAGAAATACGCGGTGCGCGTAATACACGACTACGGATTATGCAATAATAACCTTTATTACTTTGACGGTAGGGTCGGAAATCGTGTAATTTAAAAAATACTAGGTGGACGACTACGGATTATGCAATAATAACCTCTATTACTTTGGTGGTAGGGTCGGAAATCGTGTAATTTAAAAAATACTAGGTGGATCAAGTATTTTAAAAATTGGAATAGGTGCCACTTAGTACTGTAAAATACCTAGTGTGTGGATCTGTTCTAGTAAATACGTCTCATCTCTACTACTGTACCATTTTTGGCCACTCATGGTTGATTTACTATAAAAAATACTATAAAATTAAATTAAAATCATTTCATAGTTACAACTGAAAATTTTAATAACAGATGTACACTATGAAAATTCTTAAGTAAGATATTTTATAACACACAATAGCTCTCATTTAACTTAAAATACGGATTACAATTCATATTTGCTAATTATTGCAATAGATTCTTAAATGTATGTTGCCAAATAGCTTACAATAAATTCTAAATTTCAGCACGTCGTTTGTTGTATAACGCGCCATTAAAATAATGTTATGAGTTTAATTTTAATTGATTTCTGCCAGTGTAATAAATGCATACAACTATTATGTTTGACACAAGTTAACAGTTATTAGTTATTTTTGTCAGTCCGTAGCAAGGTCTTTTCTATGGAATCATTAAAATTTCGAACTCTTATGTTCTTCTGAATAATTTCGTTGCGGGTCCAATGACAGTTTAACTTTCCCCCGGGACAAACTTGGCCTTCACTGGTTGGGTTTTTGGCGGTCAAGCTGTAGATCCTGGCTACACAGGAGTTGCAGCGGTGGGAACGAATTCCCCGAATAGTTTTTTCGTAGATACCTATATCGTAAAGAAATTCTCTTTTTAGAGGTACGAGTACCAAATATGTAATCCTTAATCAGAAACTTATCAAGCATGCACATTCATGGATTATTATACAGGCTGTTAGGTAAATGGGTATATGATCCAACACTAGCCCATGTTAACATGGGCATATAAAAATGGTATGGTGAAGTCAGAAAATTGATATCTTCATTTTAATTATTTTAATTTTCATCAT
>NW_021135438.1:0-548 GCF_004193835.3 Ostrinia furnacalis | reverse complement strand
TTATTTTACTTAAATTACCTATGCATTGTGTGATACGGAATAGATTTAGAGCTGTGATACAACAAAATCGATTAATGCCGCGGTTCATTAATCAGAATGTAGGCGCGAACTAGCGATATATATTTTACAATATTATACCTATGAAATACAGTCCGCTTTTAATTTACATATCTTAAGTCTAGTCAGACCCTAACAGTAGCAGTGAATCGTTCGTTCGTTTCAGCCAAAAGACGTCCGCTGCTGGTCAAGGCCTCTAGGCCTCCCCCAAAGATTTCCACAATGGCCGGTCCTGTGCCGCTCGCATCCAGGTACCTCCTGCGACCTTCACCAAATCGTCGTTCCTGCCACGCTACGTCTTCCGGCTCCTCGTCGCCACTCAAGTACTTTCCTGACCCAGCGGCCATCAGCTCTACGAGCTACGTATGCCCCGCCCAAGCTGCCACTTGATTTTAGCGATTCTGCGGACTATGTCAGTCACTTTGGTTCTCCTACGAATCTCCTCATTTCTGATTCGATCACGTAGGGAAACTCCGAGCATAGCTCGCTTC
>NW_021135437.1:0-1725 GCF_004193835.3 Ostrinia furnacalis | reverse complement strand
CAAAATTTTGAGACTTTTTTTTTAATTTTTATAGTTTTTTTTTTTAATTTTTATACATTTTTTTTTCTTACAATTCGCATGTTTCTATCCCTATTACAACGTTTGCAATGATCGTTTGAACAAAGGCTAGTAAAAGGTTTTTTTAGTATCGCCTGTTTATTTAGCATTATTACTGTTTTTATCTTTTCAGGATATACCTCTTAGTTTAAAAGTTATTACATTTTCTTTACAAGAAGTAATTGGAAGAAAAAAAATCTATAAAAAATTCTATAAAAATGTCCAAAAACAAATTTACCTCTTTTTTGTCGATAAAAATAGGTCTAGTTTCACCTAGTTTCATATGTGCACTTTATCGTGACTCACACTGTATAAACGCTGAAAGTTTGTCAGCGTATGCTCCCAATATAGGTTAGAATGTTGGTGGATTATGAAGTTTAGGTCATCGTGGCTTTGGAAGCTATCCTAAAAAAACTGTCTGGCAAGGAGTTGGAACTGTCAAAACTGTCTGGCCGAAAAGAGGAATAAATTCCATGCGCGATACAAGCTTTCGAAATTATTTGAACCTTGCATACAATTATTTTTTTCGTTTTATTATAATGTGTTAACGGATTAACGATTAACGTTAACTTGCGTTAAATCTTGCTATATGTAACGTTTTAACGTTTAACGAAGTTAATTTTTTTATTAACGGTTTAACGATTAACGAAGTTAACTATTTCATTAACGGTGCCCAGCTATGCATATTAGTACAGAAAATACGTTATATTTTGATATACGAGACGCGTTAATACGAATCTCGAAAGATAAGGGTCATGAAAATATATTGTTTTTTTAAATTAGTGACTATAAGTATAAACTATGACTATAAGTATAAACAAACATAGTCCGTTACTGTAACCGAACCGTTCGATTTGCTGCTTGATTCTTCATTATAATATGTAACTACTAATTGTTAAATTTTGCTACTAATGGTTAAATATTAACAAAATGTAAGCTAATAGTTAAAAAAATTACTAAAACTAACCATTGTTTGAAAAACATACACTTATCATTTGACATCTGTCAAATTTAACAATTAGTTATTTTAACTATGAATAAAAAAACTGGGCCTGAAGCAAGCATCGTTTGTGAATACGGGTGTTTTCACAAACGATTGAACGAAGATTCCATAACTTTAAATTCACCTGTTAGACTTTCTCCCACTAACAAAGCATTTAAGTTTAAATTAGACATTCATATTGCGCGCAAGCATTCATCCTGTACTATACGTAGGCCATACATCCACGCGTACTATTATTGCTATCTCGCAGTTGAAACTTCAGTGCCTTTACAAAGGGCGCCTTTGTTAGGGCCGTAGTAGAGGTGCCTTTCGGATACGGATAATTTAACTGACTCTTTTCCTAACTGTTATGAGTAATGATGAGTTAAGTTATAATGTATTATAGCTAGGCCTTACGTCCACGGGTAAAATTGAAGTTATTCGTAAATGAAGCATTGGTGCTTCTACAAAGTAGCTGTTGACTCTTTTGGTTGTGTTTCGCTAATGAGTCAACATAAAATTAGACTATGCATTTTGTTGCATTATAGCATTTATGTAGATCTCACGAGTCCGTATTTAGCGTGTGCCGCTATCTGTACCTACTATACGTACTATACTATACTATACTAGGTATTAATTATACGACTATATTCGTTATCCGAAGATGGCTTAAACCACTAACATCG
>NW_021135436.1:0-1304 GCF_004193835.3 Ostrinia furnacalis | reverse complement strand
ACCTTCACCAGATCGTCGGTCCATCTAGTGGGAGGCCTGCCCACGCTACGGCTTCCAGCTCGTGGTCGCCACTCAAGAACTTTCCTGCCCCAGCGGCCATCAGCTCTTCGAGCTATGTGCCCCGCCCACTGCCACTTGATTTAAGCGATTCTGCGGGCTATGTCAGTCACTCTGGTTCTCCTTCGGATCTCCTCATTTCTGATTCGATCACGCAGGGAAACTCCGAGCATAGCACGCTCCATCACTCTTTGGGTGATCTTGAGCCTTCTTATGAGGCCCATGGGTCTCGTAAAAATTAGGGATTGATGGTGAAAACGGGCATTAGACCACTAGTTTCCCGGCGAACCATTGGAGTCTAGTGCTCGTAACACGTATCACCAAACAATTTTTGGCTATTGTACATAGCATCAAGTGAGACGTTTTAATAATAAAGCACCGTGTTGATTTGTGCAGGACCGGCCGCTGGTGCACAACGCGACGGCGCGCGTGTTCCACAGCAACCAGAGCCTGGTGCTGCAGAAGGTCACGCGGCACAGCTCCGGCCGCTACGCCTGCTCCGCGCTCAACGCCGAAGGCGAGACCGTCTCCAACGAGCTGCACTTCAGGGTCAAGTGTAAGTATCAACAGACTTTGTAACTACGTTCGTTTCAGCCGAAAGAAGTCCACTGCTGGACAAAGGCCTCCCCTAAGATTTTCCACAAAGACCGGTCATGCGCCGCCCGCTTCCAGGCACCTCCCGCGATCTTCACCAGATCGTCGGTCCACCTAGTGGGAGGCCTGCCCACACTACGTCTTTCGGCTCGTACTTTTTATCTTAAAGGTTACTGAAATCTTTGTTTTGTCACCTGTCATCCGCTTTGCACTGCAGGGAAATCTTGGAGGGGAGTCGAACCTTAACTTCGAACTCCTCTTATGTTCTCCGATTAATTTCGTTGCGGGTGCAATGACAGTTTCAATTTTCCCCCGGGACAAAATTGATATTTACTGGTTGGGTTTTCATTGACGGTCAAGCTGTAGATCCTGGCTACACAGGAGTTGCAGCGGTGGGAACGAGACGTGGGAAGAGTCCCATAACACTTTGTATCAAAACTAACAAAAAACACAGCAGAGACTTTGTTTCACTAACTACACTTCAAGTGTAAGTTCCCACAGAGGTTCGTACTCTAAGTATAATCTACAGTGTGTCCGGGCTTGTAGTGATCAAACTTTAATGGCGTAATCTATGGACAATTTTATCGATGAAAATACTTCAAATTTGGGGCTTGACCCATTTGTAGCATAATTACGAGGATTTAAGTTTTTAA
>NW_021135435.1:36417-153421 GCF_004193835.3 Ostrinia furnacalis | reverse complement strand
TATTCTGGAAACCGGACACTCCATTTTAGGCCAAATTTCGCCCGTTTTTGAACTTTCGAATTTTTTCAAGGCGAGATGTAAAACCTGGCGGTCTTCTAAATATGCTCTCCATCAAGTCAAGAGTCCTATAAATACGTGTGATTTTTTTCAAGTCCGTACTTCAATTTTAAAGGTACTTTTTTCGCCCCAGTAGGTCGATCGGTCGTCCCCGTAGAAATGCCCTTATACTTATTTTTCGGCTTTAACTTTGAATACCCTTCCTTATCCACCTTATAAATGATCAAATAATATGTCATCAAACACTATACATATAGGTACAGATATTATACCTACCTAGATATTTGACGACAGTTAATACATGAGATAAGTATTAATACACTCCTACAAAATTTTATAATGTTGGCCAGGTATGAGAACTTGGTGGACTAGAGAAAACCCCATAGCATGCATCAGCTCCCGCTTTAGTAGCGAGAGAGTTTGGAGTAGGTTACACAATCTCCATTAAAATTCTTGGGTTCGAGCCCCATTTGCAGAATCTCTTTCTGTATGTCATCTGAGTTTGGTCATGGATTAATAGAGATACTTATTAATCCATGGTTTGGTTAAGAGATTAAAGTTTAAGTGATATTTTAAGCCTGACACCAGTGTGTGCTGGACGCAAGACGCTACCAACCGGGCAACATGGAAAGCATTGGGGGAGGCCTATGTTCAGCAGTGGACGTCCTACTTATGGCTGAGATGATGATGATGATGACCAGTGTACTGGGTACTAGGTAGCCCGGTAGTCCATGTTCGAATTTTTCTGATGGACGAAGAGACTTTATACAGTAGAACGCCGATTATCCGAATTAATTGGGACCGGGGTCGATTCGGATAATCGAAAATTCGGATAATCGGACATAGACTGGTAATAAAGAAAAAGCATGTTAAAAACGAACTGTCACACATAGAATAAACTTTAATAACTGTGTTTACAGTTCTACAAGTCGCTCAGTTGAAATATATCTAGACTCCTGCGAGTTCCAACTTGTTACACCAATAGAAAACAAAAAATACTTGGGTTTTAATTTTTTATATTAAGCTTAGGACCGATTCGGATAATTGGCGATTCGGTTAATCGGCGTTCGGATAATCGGCGTCCTACTGTAATTAGGCATCTAAACTGTTCAATTGCAAAAATAAGTAAGTAATTTATAGCAAGAATTGCGTCGGTCTAACAAAGAACTCTGTACTCCACCGCCAATTCATTATTCATCGTTTATCTTTCGATAATTACAATGCTATCGATACCTTATCAATAAATTCAAATCAGTGCTATTACGGTCGTCACAGAAAATGGCTAAAGCGCATTGTTTTATAATTTTGTTATTGTGTATAAGTAAGAGTCTAATACTATGCGATGTGTTGTGTGAACAAGGATTCTGTGCGGTATGTGGATAGTTGAATAAACTTTTACTATTTAAATAACTACTTATTGTTTTGCAAAGAAAGTAAACAAGCCTGCTAGCGAAAGGGTAAAGCCCCTATTTCTCTCTCTCTAGATGTGCTTCTACCGTCTGTAACCTGCTGTAGGGTGCTTGTACCCTGCTGTTTAGTTTTATTAAAGTTGTTATTTTATTTTGCATCGAATAAAGACTCTCTCTTTCTTTCTTTTTTTCACCTGGGACACCTACTTGGCCTTCACGGGTTGAGATATAACGGCGGTTAAGCTGTAGATCTTGGTTACTATCACTGCAGAATAAATACTTACTACACTGAGTGCAGCAGCGAAATTAAAGTCGAAAACATTGCTATAGCAAAAGTTGAAAATAAGCTTTATGACATCAATGTAGGAACCTACCTTCCTATTCCTACTACATAAATAATAGAATTTCAGTTGCACAATACTTTGAAACATCAATATTGAATAAGTCCTTTATCATAAAATCTTAGTTTGTCTTAACGTTCATTACTTTTAGTAGTGACCTGGTGATAAAGGATTTTTAAAAGGGGGACAAGACTTATCCACTATCGTACTACTTCCAGGTAAAAGTTTGGGTTTAGAATATTTCTTAAAACCATACAGTCACTTGAGACATGAGAAATCAATTTTGTCGGTAAAACAAATACCAAATTGAACTGGTGAAACACAACAATACTGTTAATTTGTTATAGCGACAGACTATAAAACTAAATTCCTGCACAGACATACGTCAACGACCCAGGCTGCTCATCAACGGCGCAGGAGTGCAGCATCAACAACGCGACCCACCACGGGCTGACGCTGCCGTCTCCCACCATCTGCAATTGTTGCGACTACTGCCTGCCGACTTTCAGTAGGTTCTTCTTTATCAACAGAATCATCATTAGGATCAACAGCATCATTAACTGCATCACCATCAACAACGCGACCCCTCACGGGCTGACATTGTCGTCTCCCACCATCTGCAACTGCTGCAACTACTGTCTGCCGACTTTCAGTAGGTTCTGCTTCTTCATCATCAACAACAGCATCTGAATCAGCATCATCAACCTCATCATCATCAACAACGCGACCCCTCACGGGCTGACATTGCCGTCTCCCACTATCTGCATCTGCTGCAACTACTGCCTGCCAACTTTTAGTAGGTTCCTCTACTTCATCATCATCAGGTTCCACTTTCTCGTCATCAATAGTATGGTCATCATCAACAGAATCATTATCATTATCGGTTTTGGCATCATGAACAACGCGACGCACCATTGGCTGACATTGCTGTCTCCCACCATTTGCAATGGTTGTGACTACTGCCTGTCGACTTTCAGTAGGTTCCTCTTCATAATGAAAGCGTCAACATCAGTAGGTTACATTTTAACATCATCGACAGCATTGCCATCATCAACAGAGTCCTCATTATCATTATCGGTTTTAGCATCATGAACAACGCGACGCACCACGGGCTGACGCTGCCGTCTCCCACCATCTGCAATATTGTTGCGACTACTGCCTGCCGACTTTCAGTAGGTTCTGCTTCTTCATCATCAACAACAGCATCTGAATCAGCATCATCAACCGCATCAACGTCAACAACACTACCCACCACGGGCTGAAACTGCCGTCTCCAACCATCTGCAATTGTTGTGACTACTGCCTGCCGACTTTCAGTAGGTTCTAATTCTTCATTATCACCGTCGTCTTCGTCATCAGGTTCCATTATATCATCATCAACAGCATCTTCACCATCGACAGAATTATCATCATTTTCCGTCGCCGCCCTCACCGACTATCTTCAACTGCTGCGTCTACTGCCTGCTATCTTTTAGTAATCTCTTCTTAATAATCACCGTTGTCTTCGTCATATACAGCATCATTGACATCATCAGCAACATCGTCATCATAAAACGCATCATCATCATCAACAGCATTGCCATCATCAACAGAGTCCTCATTATCATTATTGAACAACGCGACGCACCACCGTGTGACGCTGCCCTCGCCAACTATATGCAAATACTACTGCCTGCCGACTTTCAGCAGGTTCCTATTCATCAACAGAATCATCATTATCATCATCAGCATCATTATCTGCATCACCAACAACAACGCGACCCTTCACGGGCTGACATTGTCGTCTCCCACCATCTGCAACTGCTGCAACTACTGTCTGCCGACTTTCAGTAGGTTCTGGTTCTTCATCATCAACAACAGCATCTGAATCAGCATCATCAACCGCATCATCGTCAACAACGCGACCCCTCACGGGCTGACATTGCCGTCTCCCACTATCTGCAACTGCTGCAACTACTGCCTGCCAACTTTTAGTAGGTTCCTCTACTTCATCATCATCAGATTCCACTTTCTCGTCATCAATAGTATGGTCATCATCAACAGAATCATTATCATTATCGGTTTTGGCATCATGAACAACGCGACGCACCATTGGCTGACATTGCTGTCTCCCACCATTTGCAATGGTTGTGACTACTGCCTGTCGACTTTCAGTAGGTTCCTCTTCATAATCAAAAGCGTCAACATCAGTAGGTTACATTTTAACATCATCGACAGCATTGCCATCATCAACAGAGTCCTCATTATCATTATCGGTTTTAGCATCATGAACAACGCGACGCACCAAGGGCTGACGCTGCCGTCTCCCACCATCTGCAATATTGTTGCGACTACTGCCTGCCGACTTTCAGTAGGTTCTGCTTCTTCATCATCAACAACAGCATCTGAATCAGCATCATCAACCGCATCATCGTCAACAACACTACCCACCACGGGCTGACGCTGCCGTCTCCCACCATCTGCAACTGCTGCAACTACTGCCTGCCGACTTTCAGTAGGTTCTACTTCTTCATTATCACCGTCGTCTTCGTCATCAGGTTCCATTATATCATCATCAACAGCATCTTCACCATCGACAGAATTATCATCATTTTCCGCCGCCGCCCTCACCGACTATCTACAACTGCTGCGTCTACTGCCTGCTATCTTTTAGTAATCTCTTCTTAATAATCACCGTCGTCTTCGTCATATACAGCAACATCGTCATCATAAAACGCATCATCATCATCAACAGCATTGCCATCATCAACAGAGTCCTCATTATCATTATTGGTTTTGGCATCATGAACAACGCGACGCACTACCGTGTGACGCTGCCCTCGCCAACTATATGCAACTACTACTGCTTGCAGACTTTCAGTAGGTTCTTTATCATCATCATCGTCATTAACAGCATGATCAGATTCCACTTTAACATCATCAACTTCGTCATCATCAACAGAATCATTATCATTATCGGTTTTGCCATCATGAACAACGCGACTCATCACGGGTTGACGCTGCCCTCGCCGACTATCTGCAATTGTTGCGATTACTGTCTGCCGACTTTAAGTAGGTTCCTCTTCTTCATCATCAACAGAATCATAATTATAATTATCGGCTTCGGCACCTTAAGCATCATGATCAACGTGACTTACAACGGGCTGACATTGCCGTCTTCCACTACTGTCTGCCGACTTTCAGTAGGTTGCCTATTCATCATTATCATCCACATCATCATTTGCATCATCCACTTTATGAGAGGACGAAGTTGAAGTGAAGGAATGCCCTTCAATAATATTTTGTTTGCGAAAATTGACTTTAATTTCACGATATTCAAATTCAATTTTTAGTGAGATTATACCAATCGAATTGAGAACCTCCTCATTTTGTTGAAGTCGGTTAAAAAAGAGCTGACTCACAGCTTCACTCAAACTGAGTTCAGTGTCCCGGAAAGCGGAAGATCCCGAGTTCAACTCCCATCTGAAGCAATAAATTTCTAGTGATGTTTGATGAAATCACACAACCTTCGTTTCATAAAGAATTTTAGAGATCTATAAATACCTAAGGGTTTGTCCCGTACTTTTCGTAAAGGTAGTGTTGGGTTCCAACACTAAAACTCATTCATTCCTTCATTCGTTCGATCTTGTGACGTATGTATTTGAGCGCCTTTCGCGCCCAGTAAGTAGCGTTTCGTACTCCGGCCATTACACTTGTGATTGTGTGTATTAAACTGTGCAGACCTGGCAATAAACTTAATTAGTGAAACCACGGCCTTTCAATCAACACCTACAACAACAACATCTTCGCTGCCCTACAGGTAGTAGGAAGGCGCTGGACGCAGGCCACTACCAACCGGGCAACATGGAAAGCATTGGGGAAGATCAATGTTCAGCAGTGGACATCCTATGGCTGAGATGATGATAATGATGATGATGATGATGATGATGATGATGTCCCGTACTTTTCAGATGAAGGCGCGCATTGCAGTCTCGGTGGTCCCGGGACCGGGACAACCATTGGACGTTGCGGGGACGGACTCACCTGCATCGCTGAGGCCGATGGCAACTTCTGTCGGAGGAGTAAGGATTAATTTAGATTGTACTAGCTTTCCGCCCGCGGTTTCACTCGGGGTTTAGGGAAGCGCTGGACGCAGGCTGCTACCAATCGATCAACATGGAAAGCATTGGGGAGGCCTGGGTATTTCTCATCGCCACGGTTCTCATCATCACCTTCGTGGCAAATTTTATTTCTAACTTATTTCAACTTTTTGTAAACAAAAATTGTAGCGCTTGATGTGAAGATTGTGTTCTCAATAAATCAGTCAAATTGTGAGTTTCGTTTGGAAGCTTTAACGTTTTGAATTTTTTGATGCCACGAAAGTGATTCTGTACTTCACAGCAATAATTTTTTCAAACTTTACTACTGTAAATGACTCTTAAGTGTTTATAAAACATATATTTTGTCTTATTTTCATAGATAAATAGCAATAACATAATATAAATAGGTACCTACTTAAATACAAGATAAAATTTTACCGATTAAGTCACCTACTAAGTTACAAGATTTTACGCAATTGGTTTTAAGGGTGACACTGGTGGCGTGGTGGCATTCTGAAATGCTAAAGAAGCAAAAAACGGATTATCAGTACCTCAATAAAAAAGAACTCTAACTGATTATCAGTCCCTCAACAAAAATATATTTTTTATTTAGGCCAGAGGGCCTCGTATTTTTGTTGTACAACTTTTAACTCAAACTTCAGATTAAATTTATCTTACAAACAGATACACAGTCACATATACAGACATACATACAGTCATACAGACAGACAACAAAAATACGAGGCCCTTATTTATTTATTGATGTACTGATCTCTACTTACCACGTATAATTTATTAGTTATTAAAATATTGTAAAAACATAAACACCAGTCACTATATTTTAAAATAAACCAAAGCAAGAAATCACTTTCGTGGCCTAAAATCACCTTCGTGTATAAAACACCACGAAGGTGATGCCACGAAGGTGACGAAAATTTTAGTTTTTTATGAATTATCCTTAAATTTGAATTTAACGGTTCAAGTTGAATACTACACAAATAAGTCTAACATGTTAAGTTTTCAATGGCAAAGTTTCAATTAAATTGTTTAAATTTTAGAGGTAGAAAATATTGTTCAAGCAAGCGACGGTATGTCTATGGATAATCACAAAAAGTTACGTATTTTTTTCGCGGAGCGACGATCGACCTATCTCACCTCCCCAATGGTCGAAGCGCGACTGACGTTAACCGAATAGAACGCTGTGATTGGTTGCTGGTGTTCGGTTTAACGGCAATCTTGTATTATTACTCAAAATTTTAGGTACCTAAAATCGTGTGACCAACGTGTTTCGCTTTCTCAATTCAAAATAATTATAAGAAGATATTTTTTTGACTATTGTGTGGAAAGTATATTTAATAACGATGATTTTAGTAGGTATATGCTACACACAAATTGAATGAAAATTGTGAATGCAGTAACCAAATGTTTCATTGCAACCGAAGGTGTGACACGATGAGAACGCGAAAAATGACCCCGTTTTTTATCGTTTCATGTGATTTTTTCGTATTATTTTTGCTTCTATTACGATAAAATTTATTTTGTATGTAGCTAAATAGATATTTTATCATCTGATTTCAAAGTTATTGTTCTAACTTATACCGTTTATGAACTATTATTGTGTGACCATCAGATTTGAGTGTAAATGAGAAGTACCCGCCTATGTTCAGCAGTGGACGTCTTATGGCTGAAATGATGATGATGATGATGATGAGGTCCTGTAGTTGAAATGATGATCAACTGTCCACCGTCTAACTAAGCCGTAAAATTGAATCACGTTCTGATGTGATAGAAAGTTTTTGCGTAGCCAGCGATTCGTTCGATGATCTTTGTCTCCAGGGTCAATTTTAACTATCTGCACCGAATAATACGTCAGAACACCCTAAAGTTTGCTTGGCTCCAGGATCTATAACCAGTAACTGTACCCAACAATGTCTATTCCAGTGAACACAACCTGCCACAGGGACCAAGATGACTACGACGCAAGGCATCTGGCAGGGGAGACAGGGGAGCTGGAGGAGCGACCGTCGTGCGACGGGAAGGGGAAATATGACGTCTTTTCTTGCGTCCCAACTCAGACGTAAGAACGTTTTGCTACTCTTCTAGAACGGGACTATTCCCACCGCTGCAACTCGTGTGTAATAAATACCCAACCAGTGAAGGTAAAAACTGTCCCAGGAGAGAGTTATAAAAACTGTAGTACTTAAAACTTAGAGCAGAATATATGCAGCCTGAACAGTAACTGCCCCAAGCTTCGACTGCAGTAAAAGCTATGGTAAATCCATTCATTGAAAGTAAATTGTACGAGACCGCTCGCGCTGTCGGATATTAGTTGTAAATAAAGAAATACAAAAATGTTTGAAATTTAGAACTCCTAGCTCACATGATTGTAATTAATATAGTTTCTTGGTTTATTTCTTCTCCGCCTTGGTCCACTCTATTGTGTACACGCACTGATCTAGCAGAAGAGTTTCACATAGGATTATGACCAATATAGTAAACACTGGCAAATGATAATGATAATCTCATTTTCTTCCAGATGCTTTTGCCAGTCCGAAGATGGTGAGAGGATATTCGGCGAAGCAGTGTACTTGGGAGTAGAGACCAAGCGGAACATGCATTGTCGTAAGTAATAGCAGAGTAAATACAAATGAGTAGGTCATCTTCATAGAAACGCACCGAGCGCGGTTTGTAAGTATGTGATGCACACACTGACAAAATTTAGCGTTGATTAGCGGGGTGTTGCGCCGAATTTTGTCAGTGTGAGCGTGAGCGCCGCATACTTACGTATTGGCGCGCTCATATACAAACCGCGCTCGGTGAGTTTCTATGAAGATGACCTACTCATTTGTATTTAGGTACTTTGGTAATAGTTCGTTCGTTTGAGCCAAGCCACTGCTGGACAAAGGCCTTCTTTAAGGATTTCCACAAATTTCAATTTCCTGCGATGCCCGCATCCAGGAACTTCCCGCGACCTTCACCAGATCATCGGTCCACTTACCGCAAACCACGGTAATAGTATGAACATTAAGTACTTAACTTAGGTAATTGAATCTATGCATGATGACCCAAAGTCAACCTTTGCAAATAATGATTTTAGTTCACTGTCATTATTTAGTACTTAGTACCGTAGTACTAAATACTAAATAAACCTAAATATCTGCTTTAAAAGGTACATAATATTATAATTCGTGATACATGAATTAAACCCTTCAGTTAATATCGTCATACTCTAACCACTTAACCACAAAATCAGCTGGACTTTCTTTTACTGATATTCTTACTCCACGTTAAAAGCTGCTTCCGTTTGCATGAAAAAATCAAGAATATCCAGGAGTCCCGTGTCCCGTTGCGGAACCTCGGTGTGCCCCCTACCTTCTTTGAATGATACCACTACCTCTTACCTTATTTCACTAAGTAATGTTTTTACTTCTATTCCAAGCTTCTCCGGCTTGTATAAAAAGATCAAAAAGAACATACATCCAGTGACTGAGTCCCACTACGGGTTATGGGACTCCTAAATCCTCTATCTTTTTTGACTAGTGTTTCTTATTTGACTATTCCAGGCTGCTCCCGCTTGCACGAGAAAATCAAGAAGAACTTAAGCCCAGGAGTTCCGTATCCCGTGGTGGGTCCCCGCTGCACTCCTGACGGTAACTTCCACCCTATCCAGTGCATCGACAGAAAGTGTTACTGCGTGGATACAGTCTCTGGAGAGATTGTGCAAAGTACTACATTTGTGAACTTGGACGAGACACCACTGACGGAGCTGGATTGCTGTAAGATTTTTGGACTTTTTGCGAGAACATTTACGATCGCTTTTTATTTGTTAACTTGCTTTTTATGTATAATAAGTATGTATTTACAAAAAAAAAGTATTTATAGCCTGACCAGGAACATAAAAAAACCCTGGCATAGAGGCGCGTCAATTGCATTTGATAGTGCAACACTGAGTACAGTCGTACCTGTGTTAAATTAATAGGCTAACTTTATGTATCAGGATTCAGGATTACGTGCTAATTTGATATTTTCATAAATTAACGAAAAAATATTATTATAGCTAAATATGGTAACCTGGTTTAAATAAATTAAATGAAACCATCAATCGAGCTAGTAGGATTTATTTTATTATTCATCAATAATCAAATTCAGAACTTGAATATTCAACTGCAATGTCTGCTCATGAACGGTTCAAACTCGGTACTTCTTTCCCAATTCCATAAAATTCAACACTTAGAAAGTGACCAAAATGTTTAAAATAGGTAGTTGAAACAAACCACAGCTAATTTTCATAGTGGACTGTACTATACGATAAACATGTCAGTCAATTTGACAACCTTTGTCGGAAACATTATTCAATGAAAATATTGTCCGAACCCTTAGTATTTCTCTTCGACAAATACTTTAACACATTGTGAACCACTTTTCTTTCACGACTATAAAAAGATTTTAGCAATTTAATTCACAAAATCAATTGCGCACATTTAAAATAAAGTTTGTTTACACTTTGACAGCAATAGACTGACATGCAAGGTGACATGTCAATGAAGTTTTCAGTTATAGATGACCCACGCTGAACTGTCCCACCAAACTCAATGACAGGGGGGCGCTACCATCGTTCAACTATATGGTTTCCAACATGGCAAAAATCTGAACCAGCGATCCGGTATTGACGGTGGCGCCCCACTGTCAATGTCATCGACAGGACAGTCCAGTATTTTGGAACTATACTGTTGCCATTAAAAGAAATTAGTACCATTAGTTTTACGCAACATGGCGAGGGTTTTTATGTTCCTGGTCGGGCTATAAGTATGTTTATATCCGTTGTCTAGTACCCATAGTACAATCTTTGCTTAGTTTGGGACTAGAAGCGCAGTGTAAAATGTCTAAGGATATTTATTTATTATTTATTTTTTCTGCGGCTTCTTTCGCGTTAATTTCGGGATTTTTAAATTCACTCTAGTCTCTATCTTAGAGAAGTTCTAGGTTCTATGGGGTAAACAATAATTGGACCTCGTTTCATTTCCCTTTGGGAGCTATTTTCGGAAAGTCCTTTCGTAGCAGTTCATTCATAAAACTACTTGGGTGCCTTTCAGCGCAATGTGTTCAGTAGCACAAGCAGGCGGCAAAACGTGACAGTTGTAAAATGATGAAATGTGTTTTTTGTATGGAGTTACATAGCTCCGTGAACGATACGATTATTGATTCGATCAAAAAGTACCACTTGTTTCTCTTGCACTGTAGGTACTGGAGTGTTAATTAATTTGGGCAGTTCTACATAAAGCTATAAAATCCCTTCCAGACGATGCAGACTTAGACCTGTACCCTGAGCAGAGCCGCGGAGACCCGCCTTACAACTTAACCACGCCTTGCATCGAAGGCATCCAGGATCAGATCGACTTGATCCAGCAGAGTGAGGAGGAAGGGTACAATGTGGACTTCTTCAGCACAGTGCAAGGCTGCCTGCCTGATGGGACGCCTACCAGGATCGTTACTAGTAGGAATAGAACGTACGTAAGGGTAAAAAACCCCCAAAAGTTACTTACTTTTTAACCGCCTTCAAAAAAGGAGGAGGTTATATGTTTGGCTGTATGTATTTTTTAATGAGACTAATGCCCGTTTTCACCAGCAATCCCTAATTTTTAAATGACCTTTAATAGTAACACATAACAAGAATTCAGTTTTCATAGGGGTCACTTAAAAATTAGGGATTGATGGTGAAAACGGGCATGAGACATTTTAACGATCACTATAAATGGAAAATGTTTGTGTCAATAACAAATTGCTAAAAACATCAGTAGGAGATTTCTAGTGTAAAATCATTGGTTTCTTCAATCCTTCCCTTTGTCGGAAAAGACGTGCGATTTAAATTTTTTGGTCGCGACCTAAGTTAGTCCGATTGAGTTGAGTTGAGAGCCCCGTCAAAGCAGCTGACGTATAAAGTTTGATCCCAGTTGTCCCAAGTCAGAAGACGAAGCAGAACTATCGATAATGTTATCTTTCTCTTTCAATCCAGATGAATTTGAGTGTAAATTAGCCAAGTAAGTAGGTACTTAATTTCTTATTTTATATTACAGAAAGATTTGCGTGGACGAGCGTGGAGAACAAATAGGAAATTACCAGGCCGATCCAAATACTCCCGAGTACAACAATATAGACTGCAGTAAGTTCCAATGTTATTACACTGTTCCAGAAACTAATTGTGTCAAATGAAATGATCATACACTTGTTATTAAGCCATAGCTTCAAAACAAAAACCTTGCTCTATAACGATTATCAGCCAACTGATAAAAGAGACTAGAGTAAACTTTATTATTCTAGTCTGTATCTCTACTGCGTTAACACGACCATTTTCTAATTTACTTACCAGAGTGCCTAGTGTGAGTTTGATGTAAGTAAACTCACACTCAGCCCACAGTTGCAAATGGAGGATTTAGCCAGATGTTCGCATATTTTATCCCCTTCCCTTTGACAATACTTACTACGGGAAGAGAAATGGTGGTCTACAATGCCTTGTATAACATTCATCTTGGCTAAAAGGTTGACTGGACGACAATGCCATAATACTGCATTGAGAAGGTACGCCTTTTGTACGCCGATATTGTTAAGCAATAAAGTTTTAAATTATTATTTTTCTCAGAATGCGCCCGAACTTCCCACATCATGAGCACATCCTCCGAGAAGCCAATATGCTGCAGCAACGGCAACTTCAGGAAGATTCAGTGTAGACGCGGGATGTGCCGCTGTGTGGACTCCGACGGCCGCCAGACCGAAATGGAGCAGTCAGATGTCACGAAACTGTCGTGTTATACAGCGGATTGGAGGACGTGTTAAGATTTTAATGTGAATAAAATATTAATTAAATATCACTTTGATAGAACCTTATTGGCCAATTACCGTATGTGTAAGGCCAAAAATGAGATGGTTTAAAAAAGAAAATGTCAATTTGACATTTAAAAATATGCACTAGTGATGTGACATATTTTAAAATAACTTGTTAACGTTATTGACTTTCTCCAAAATAACGCTTTTTTTAATATAGTAGTAATCAAATTGTTCATTCAAGTATTGTTTAATAAAGAGTTAAACAGTCTGTTATTAAAATCTGATCCCAAAATATCTGTGAATGTTTTATTTTGACCTTTAAGACTGCTTGTCTTTTTCTTTTTCTACATATTTCATTGTTGGAGAGTTGGAGTACATATTGAAAAAATCCCTGCCTGTGGTAATGTTTTGATTGCCAGATTGCTTTTAATTAAATACAAAATAAATAATAAAACATTATACTTTTATTTATTTTTTATTTAAAGGCACTGGGTCTCTATCAGAAGGAACTCTAGGGGTGGAATCTCCATTGTTTCAATTTAACGTTCCACCAAACTCAATACGCTTTCAAAGATAACCTCGTAGCCGCTTGCTCACACTTGACATGACAAAACTGATTGACAGTTACCTTTTTCTGCGCATTAGTCGGGTGTTACGTTTAGGAATCACAAACCTTCCGCTCTACAGATTTATACAGATAACATAATATTAAGATTGGTACTATTAATCATCAATAATAATTTGCAGCATCTGTGTCCGGCGCCGACATATTTATATTGAGATGACTTTATTACTTCATGTGAAATAAAATAAAAGAGGTGATTGAGAAAAATGTTTTTACGAGTTTATTAGTTACATTGACACAGCTAAATCTGAGTTTTAGTAGTTGTTAGCCAAACTCCTGTCCTGTAAATTGAGGACACATTTTTTTAAATGAGATAATTTTATTTTCACCTTAATTATATTTCAACTTCCTACGCCAATATTTTTAGTACAATGCAATACAATGCAATATTCACTGCACTAAACTACCTACTGTAAAGTTAAAAAGAAAACATAACCCTCCTTCAGGCGCAGTCGGGGAAAAATAACGATATCTCAAACGTGTCCCAACACTAAAATACATTTTGAAGTTTTCATTTGTGGAATGAAGAATGTTTTTTTGTCCAATATCGCGATTTATTTGTTTCGATGACGTGCTCTCTAATACAAAAATATTATTTTACTAGGATAATAATTGCAAATAATGTGATCTGGTCCTGAATAGTTTAGCGGACAGTTTCCACTGTGAATATTATTAATAAGCCGGAATTTATAGGTTATAAAGTCCGAACGCCAATTCGTCATCAATTTTCATTTGGTTAGCTGTTATGCCAAACTTATTTTTAGACTGTAAAATCGAATTAACGAATCTTAATTAAGTGTTACGAGTGATACTGATTAGTTTTAGCGGAACCTGAAGTGAGAAAATGGGTCTAATCATATCCAGATTTCGGGTAAGTTCAAAATGTTCAACCTTCTTTTGTAACTCGGCCAAAACTATTTTGATAGTGTTATAGATCTTTGGCGGGAATTCAATTGCTCGTCCATGAACTGTCGGTGGTATAACATCAAAAGTTTTCATAATATTCTTGTTCCAATCAAAGTTCTAACAAAAAAACTATGTCATTGTTTTTAAACAACTCTTTACTTGCTACAAATTGTATGTAATTGCTTTGGGATGGTTTTAATTTAATGTGTACCCATTTGAATAGGTCATTATCAATGCAATGCTATCAATAGTATTGCTCGTTAACATATTGTTTAACTTTTCAATACTTTTAACGAACATTATTGTTGTATTTTTAATGCCTACCATCTTACTAAATTGAACTAATATTCTTTGTTTTTAGTTAAATCTCTTACTATTAAAGGTATAACTAAAGGTATGTATTAGTTACCTCAGTATAAAAACAAAGATTCCAAAAATAAATAAACAAATAAACAAAATTAGCGTCTGCCCTATCTATCATTCTGTTTAAATACCTTCGTGGCCTTTAGATCTCTGGCTAATAGACGATAGTCTATAAAGGCTCCTATCATCCTACTAATATTATAAATGCGAAAGTTTGTGTGGATGTTTGTTACTCTTTCACGCAAAAACTACTGAACGTATTTTGATGAAACTTAACAGTAATATTGTTTATAACCTAGAATGACATATAGGCTATAATTTATGACGATGTGACAAACTAAATTTCGTGCGGGTGAAGCCGCGGGCAATAGCTAGTAATGATATAAATAAAAGGACTTTGAGTCCACAACATAAACAATTATCACACACAATTATCATAACATTAAATTGATAAGGAAAAATTATAATTATCTTTGATTCATTGTAGTTTGTAATGATGTTTTAATTTATACTAATTAGTATAATTAATGTGAAAGGACTTGTGAACTCTAGACTACCTTTTAATTAATTTTAGTTCATGGATATTTATTTATTTTGAATAACATTTCACGGTCAAAATAAGTATAATTGTAATTAAATTAAGGCTTGTATTCTAAAACAATTTCTAAAGCTGGATTCAAACTATCCTGTGACTGGTTAGATTCCAATATTTAAAGCGATTGCAGACATGCATAATCCTTTCTTGTGCTTATATTTTTCTTTATGTTTAAGCAACTTTTCGGTATGATACAGACATAAGGCAAGAAGCATGAATAAGAAGTCTGATTTCTAGTACTGACCAAACTTTATTTATTTATCTATGCAGTCTATAACAAAAACCCCATTGTTTATATGTTTGGGTCGTAGCATCGTCAAAAATTTGAAAACAATCTCTATTTGTATTGCTAATGAGTAATAAACGTGGCATTGTGTGAGTTCATTCATTGTTTGTACAATAAGGCTGGGTTACACCATCTTACTTTGACTGTAACAAACGTCAAAAATCTGTCAGACTCCATACAAATACCACCGGTTATCGTTATAGTTACCGTCAAAGTAAGAGGTGCAACCCAGCCTAATGATCATTGTGAGGTGAGGAGAGTCACCATCACTTGTCATTGTTGATTTGTTTGGAGAAAATAGTAAATTTTTAGTATTATTTTCAGCTTAGCATGAATTTTAATACCTAATGTTTTTTATGACATGGAAATGAGTTCTAGGTAGGTAATGTGACTAACGCCCGTATTTACAAACATCACTTACTATGAGGTCTCACAGTGCGCGTGGACGCACAGGGTGACTCGCGAACCAATCACAGAGCTCTATTCAACGCTGTGCGTTCGATTTGCTGCTTCACTTAAGCAAGCATCGTTTTTGAATACGGGCGTTAGTTTATATTTATTTATGTCTTGACTGGCAAGGTTACCAGTCGTGAATTAACCACAATCGTGAAACGTATCAGTGCCGTGGTTAAAGCTTCTAGTAGAAAGCAGACAGAGTATTAATTTTCCCTGTTAATAGCGGTATTTGAACAATTCAATAACTTTATACACTAGTGATGGTCGAGTATCGTTTCGGCTATTGATAAACCGGTTGATGAACTACCGATAGTAGTCATCATTTCGGCTTATGGCAGTCCACTGCTGGACGTAAGTCTTCAAGGAACGCCACAACAAACACGCCAGGTCTACGTTCAACAGTGGACGTCGTATGGCTGAAATGATGATAATGTTCATCATAATATCATTGGGGAAATGATAATGATGATGATGACAACATAATAGATAGTAGCATAGAACTAAAAGTTTCTTGAGGCTGAAAACCGCTACAGTAGTCCCAACTGCGAATGGTTGGTTTGTCTTTAATAGTTCAAGTATGGCTTCGTGCTGATAGAACTTTCTGACTACGTTGTTATCGATGACCTATCAATACTATTATAGGTAGGTTGCCTTCACTACGGATGGTTTCGTCTATCCACCGAGACTTAGCACTATACTGTCTGAAACAATACTAACGGGACAAAATAAACTCATTTTTCTGAGAATGCTACGCTCTAGTGCGTCTGTAACCTTAGTCATACTGAGGCCAGTTGCATCCATACGTTATAATAATATAAAGCATTAATTATAGCTCAATTGCTAGGCGCCTAATTAGAGAAAAAATTCTTTAGGAACGGTGAGCAAAAGTGTTGTTGGGGGACTTCTTGGCGGGAATCTGAAGCGTCATGTTAGCGGTTTTATTTCCTCAAATTGGTGTTTGAGCGACTATTAATGTGTAATAATGGTGGATTATTAACCATTTTAAGTGTTCGTGAACGTGCATGGGTTTGGGCAAGTGAAGCAAAACAGTGCATCCTGATTCGTCGGGTTTTCTCAAGTAGTCCATATGAGGTCTCAGTAAAGCACCACAACTTTACTGAGACTCAAAGGGTGGGAAGGGGTATCATCTATCAACCTTCATTAAATCATTACTTGGTCTCATTTTCTAAAACGTCTCATTTTAAACTTGAAAATGGCACAAATCATGTCGACCTCGACGTGTATTGCCAAGGCCAACATCATCAAAAAAGAAGAAGAAGAAAAGTGTTGGGTTCTATATCCGTTTGGAGCTGTAAATTGTAACAAAAAATCAGAGATTCAAGCTTTTATTGATGAAATTTAACCGCTTTGGAGGGAAGAACCTTAACTTCGAACTCCTATATTCTTCTGATTAATTTCGTTGCGGGTCCAATGACAGTTTAACTTTCCCCCGGGACAAACTTGACCTTCACTGGTTGGGTTTTTGGCGGTCAAGCTGTAGATCCTGGCTACACAGGAGTTGCAGCGGTGGGAACGAGAAGTGGGAATAGTTCCGTTACTCCCCATGCTGTCATCTCGCTTTGAGTAAGAGAGATGGAACTTTCGAGACTTCGGGTACCTATTCTCGAAGTAGTTTTTGACTTGTATGTCATTTCGTCCCTCGCATGACTAACTATCCTATCTCAGTCTTTTGGCGATTTGATAACTCAAGTCCTAACGGACTACAAATTTTTTCCTGCTTCCATTGTCTACGATTTTTTCTATCTGTATGTAGGGTAAACCAGAGAGTGATTGCCCACTGGTAGTGATTGCCCGCTTTAAGAATAATATTGTCAGGTGCTGACTGTGAATCACTCTAGTTAGATTTGAATTTACTAAGTAGATAGATGGCTCCGAGATCAATGTACAGTAGATTTAAAATTTACAATAGGAAACACTAAAAAACAGTTATGGCGGATTTTGTCAAGACGGGTGAAAATGTTAGTCAAACAGGTTAAGACTTTAACAATTTCACTAAAGAATTACTTGCGTAGAGGTTAATTTTTTTCGGAAGTTATTTAATATTCAACTAATGGTGTATAGTCATGATGAAATTATAAGTGTTTTTTCCATTATCAATGAAAATAACTGATAAAATTTGATTTCTAACGGTCATTTTAACGGTGGGTAATCACTGCACGTAAATCTGTATATTTTTAGTTATTGCCCACCATCATTTCAGTTATTGCCATATGTTAATGTATAGTTATTGCCCAGGGCAATTATTATTAGAGTTTTGCCACCATGCAGTAGCAGTGCTTAAGTTGCTCATTGCTAGACTTGTTTTGCAATTTACAGGCATAATTAATATTAAAATGGCTTTTAATGTTTCATTTTCAGTATGCCAAAGACCCCAAAAGTTCAGTATAGCATAGAAAATTTGCAAAAAGCGATCGAAGCTGTACAAGATGTATCCAACAATTTATCTACAAGATAAATTGCTGAAAAACATGGATAGGCTTGAAAAAATTGATAAAAATTCAAACGCAAATACAAAAAATGAAAATCTTACGTTAAATCTACTAGTGAAAATATTAATTGTAAGGAAATAGATACACCTATAGGTAAGAATAACCAACACTAATTGAAAATTCTGAGCAACCACTTGAACTGATATCAAAGAAGATAAAAAAATAAATACATATAAAATTTACACATAAAATTCAAGTTTTTGCGTCATCTATGTTTTGAAGTAGATGATTCTGTCTCTACCGATTCCGACTCATCAACATCAGCTCAAAAAATATTTGATAATATAGTTAATAAGGCCAAACGCAATTTATTTTAAAATTTTGAAGACTGTACTACTAGAATTTAAGTTTAATGTTTTGTTTATTTAAAGCCTATTTTGTCATTTTAAAATTGATTATTTTGTTTTAAGATACTGGGCAATTACTGTGCTTTGATGTGGGCAATTAGTGTAAGTAATGGGCAATGACTGTACTTTTTGGAGGATTTTAAATTTATTTCAATAATTTCTAAGTTACGTAAGTTTTAACTAAAAACTGTTAATATTCTGTTTAACAGTTTATCGAGTTATAAGAAAAAAGTCATAAATGGTCGACAATTAAAATACTTTCTTTAATTTTTCATCTCAATGTGTTTGAATTCTTTAAGTGGGCAATAGCTATACGGTTTACCCTACCTATTTTTTCTCCCACGAGGTCCGTAAAGTATAAACAGAAACTATATAAGTAGTTTTTGACTTGTATGTCATTTCGTCCCTCGCATGACTAACTATCCTATCTCAGTCTTTTGGCGATTTGATAACTCAAGTCCTAACGGACTACAAATTTTTTCCTGCTTCCATTGTCTACGATTTTTTCTATCTGTATGTACCTATTTTTTCTCCCACGAGGTCCGTAAAGTATAAACAGAAACTATATTTGAAATGACCTAACTGAAAACCCCTGGTTTTGAGAAAGTGGCAAAACTGAGATAGGATAGTTAGTCATACGAGGGACGATTTATAACATACCTAAGGGCCTAAAAGAACATACTACTTTCTTTCCGCGACGAACCCTGCCAGAATTCGGTCTGGTGCTCAAATCATTTATCATCAATCATTTGGGTACTGAACCGTGTAAAATTCTAACGTAGACGATCTCTGAAAATGGCTAACTTTCAACAAAAATTAATAATATAAATAGCTATTAAATCACACGAAACTTATGATCATGCTTTCGTAATAAAATTCTTGTAAAAATAATAATTCGTAATCAATAATAAGAAATTTTCGGAATTAATGTGTCTAATATACATTACAATACATTACTGTTGCAAATGTGTGAAACTCAATGTACTGTAACAGACATCTCAAAATACAATACACTTTAACAGTTTCCTGTACATATACAGGGTGTTAGGTAAATGGGTATATGAGCCGACACTAGCCTATGTTAACATGGGCATATAAATGGTATGGTGAAGTCAGAAAATTTATATCTTAATTTTAATTATTTTAATTTTCATATAAATCGGATTTTATAAAATTAATTTTGTATGAAAATTAAAATATTTAAAATGATGATATCAAACTGACTTCACCATACCATTTATATGCTCATGTTAACATAGGGTAGTGTCGGTTCATATACCAAACACCCTGTATAACTAGTGGCCGCCCGCGACTACGCACGCGTGGATCACATTTTGCCTCCTTAGGGGTTGGATTTTGCAAAATCCCGTCTTAGTGATCACCTACGTTCTAAAAGGAACCCCCGTGCAAAATTTGAGACTCCTAGCACTTGTAGTTTCTGAAATTTCGTGATGATAGAAATACTTCAAAGAATACAATTTAAAACAGTCCCCTGTTATCCAACAGAAGTCCTAGCAAACAGTTCTACAATACTTTGAAAGTATGATCCATTACCTAGGTATTGTAGATTCCACTAATGGATAGAAAACACCGATTAGCTTTAAAACAAATTGTCAAAGCGAATTCAAATGCTCGATTTTGAAGAGAAAGGTAGAGTACTTTCCATCTTACTTTATCTCGGGACCTCATGCAAAACTAGGCCCTATCGTCTATGAAATAAAGGTAGATGTCATAACGACACCAGCTTCGCAGTCATGGCCTAGTTCCACCAGACTTGACTTTCAAACGTCCACAATGAATTTGGTGAGCGAATTGATAGTGAAAACGCGCAGAATGTTACATCACTGTTATTTGATACTAGCTTTTACCTGCGGATTCACTTACGTAAATTACGACTAACGGGACTATTCCTACCGGTCGATGGGTTGCATGAAGTGGGAAGCATCTACGTGACAAAATATCCCACCTCTCGTGCCCACCACTGCAATTCCTGTGTAACCAAGATCTACAGCTAGTTCGCCAATAAAATCCAACTAGTGAGGTCTGGTAGTCCCCGGGAAAAGTTCAACTGGCATTGGACCCGCAACGAAATTATCAGAAGAATTACTGGTTGGGTTTTTATTGGCAATCAAGCTGTAGATTATGGCGATACAGGAGCTGCAGTGATGGGAACAAGAGGGAATTAGTCCCGTAGATGTCTCTTTCCACTTCATGCCAGCTTTCCACATCCTTCATTGTTGTTTACCAACTGGTGTCAATTTCTCAATCTTTTTGTTGAGATTTTTTCCTAAATCTTAACAATGGCCTATTTCATAGGTTTCGTTCGACAATGTCACAGATAAAGGGCAGTGAGATAGATAAACCAAGATTGAAACCTTGTGCACTCTTAAAACATTTTCTCGCCTGTCATCTTAAGAGTCTTTTAGACCGAATGATAGATAGAACGAATTCAAGCAGGAGAAGCACTATTTTGGAATGAAAGAATAAAAAGTTTATTTGGCACAGTACAAACCATCAATCACTTTGAAAACAACAGCTCATATCACTTTAAAATAAATCTAGAGACCTATCCCTAAGTTTTCCCTGGAATGACAACACAGGAGCATAAGTTTGCCTGTAATAATACCTTCTGACGAGTCGGGTAAAAACCGAACGAAACCGCGGCCAACAACTACTCATGTATAAATCAAACTAGCATGTCCGAATGAAATAATACACCCGACAGAAATAGACTACACTCTTGATCTGAATTCTTATTACCGTCCATTGAATCACACTTATGACCGATTAATGTGTACGTCGATGAATTAATCATGAGATGCGCACGCGCCGATGGCATTGCAGCTAAAATGGCTTCCGAGTTTTTATTTAACTGAATTAAGTATCTTCTGATTAATTTCGGTACTGGTCCAATGACAGCTTAACTTTCCCCTTGGGACAAACTTGACCTTCACTGGTTGGGTTTTTATTGGCGCTCAAGATCCTGGCTACACAGGAGTTGCAGCTGTGGGAACGAGAGGTGGGAATAGTCCTGATAACTAATTTAGTCTATAGTCTTCATAAACATACTTTTTATTTACATATTTTGCCTCGGGCTGTTATTCATACAACACACGTGGCTAACACACAGCATACCTTTTGTAGGTGTATGACGTGGGTTGTGTAGTGGGCAGCATAGCAAACTTACCATTTGTGCAAAAGCGCACTTATCTCAAAGGCATAGAATGCCACAAGAATGCCATAGTGTATAAAGCTGTGACGTCTGTCTGTACAATTGTATTGTCCCCTTTACAACGATTGTGTAGACAGCCTCTATTCTTTTGCTTATTTAAATCCACCTATTATTATACATCCCATAGTTGTCGGTAATGAAACGTACCGACATCTATTCCAGAGGTTGCAGGAGGCAGGTTAAATCGTCGTATCTGTTTGGGTGATTCCTGAAATGTATTAAAAAAGTATAAAAATATGTTCATATTCTTTTTCTGGCACACCCACAGAACATGCTTTCTCAGTTTGAGATAGAATGACACTGCAAAATGTCCAACGATATTTCTAAAGCAAGCTCAGCTGTCTAAATAAAAACCATTGTCTATGTTAACCAATCGAAGAAACGAAAATATAACCACACCAGATTAGATGATTCTGCGTACAATATCCAAGAACTTAAAACCCAAAACTCACATTATTTCTGCAAGTAGGCTTTTAAATTACCTGTCCCAGTATTAACCCTACCACTGGCACGGGACAGTAAAATTAAATGCTCTAGTGCTGAGAAGAAGCAGCGCTAGAAACTCAGTCACTATTTCCTGCACTTGCATAGAAATAAAAACCCTAAAAATATCCTTCCCCGTTTTCTACGTTAAGCAATTGAAGACTAACTACCTCCATTTCTCCCCAGCGCAAGAAAACCACCACAGAAGTGCTGGAGACCCTCGAAACGAAGATAAAAAGCATCGAACAAGATGGGCAGTACAAGGAGCAAACCCACAAGAGGGTCATAGGCTACGTCATGGCGTATTCCGTAGGCCTATACGTGCTATTCGCGATATTATACTACTTTATGTACGTGGGAAGGAGTCACCATTGGCTGCATTCACTGTTATACGCCTCCCCGTTGCTGGTACTGCCTGTGTTGTGAGTATAGCATTGTAAACTTTATACATTTGACATAAATCATAAAGGTAGCAGGGAGGAGGGATGAAGCACATGATGTCGTGACCAAGTGCTCAAACAACTGCACGCGGGAAGATTTAATGAATGGTACTGACAACGCCACTCTTGTAGCGAAGTTTTGGTCTGACACTGTATAGGTTGGTTGTCGATACGACCACAGGCTGCTACCGAAAGGTCATGGAAATCGTTGGGGGAGGCCTATGTTCAGCAGTGGACGTCCTATAGCTAAAATGATGATGATGACAAGGGACAAATATCTTACCGTTGACCACACACCACTCTTCCCGTGGATGTCGTAAGAGACGGATAAGGGGAAAAATATGGGAACATTAGGCCTCCCCAACCCGTCTGGCCAGGCAGCGTGGGGAGTGTAGGTTAAATCACCACTTGCCTCTGGTAAATTAGAGAGGAGTCCTCCTCAGTGGAGATATGACATGATGATGATGATGATGATGATGATCCCTCTTAAAGCAAGTGACGTAGCACCAAAGTGATTTTACAGGGTATGCCATGATCTTCTCATGGTGTGAGCCCCATATAACCTGCTATGTCCCCACATGAATTTAAAACATTCTTTCTCGTCAAAATAAGTTACAACTAGATTCCCAATCATGGGTTAGGTTAGGTTATGTTTTTCAAATGTTAACAACAACCGTTTTATTAACTTTCAGAGTAATATTCCTACGATCCGGTATATCCTGGTACTACAACTGGACACTGAACAAGAATAGAATAAAACTGAACAAAATGCGGGAAGAAAAGAAGAAAATACTCGAAGAGGTTATGAACACGGAAACATACAAGGTATGATAATTGGAAAACATCTGAATTAAAAGGTATTCTATTCCCACCACTGCTATTCCTTTATTTACAGTGCGGTCGTTAACAAAACCACCTAATAAGGAAAGAAGTAAATTCATCTTATATTGTGTACCTTTAAATTCCTTCCGGGTTCGGAAACAGTTATTTCCGAAAACTACTCAAGCATTTGTCACATTGGATGCGGTCTGTGGTCAGGTCAACTTGACAATTTTCTTTGCTCGTGCCCGCACTGTCAGAAAGGAAACGAAAAGAAAGGAAACAAAAGGAAATTATTGTTTGGGTTTTATTAGCGAAAGCAGGGACAAAGATATGGGAATAGTCTCATACCTCACTTTTTGTAGATTTTATTATTTCTATTGTAACTTTTCTCTGAGTTTGGGACTTTTTTAAACACCTTTTGCTTTAAATTAACTGTAGTTTTTTCTTGTTTTTCTGTAATTTTTGAATTCAGTTTGTCAAATAAAGATATTTCTATTCCAGGTCGCCAAAGAAATCCTGGACAAATACGGGAGCCCTGAGGAGCAGTCGAAAGCGTTGAAACCGTTCCAGCCGACCACAAACGTGCCTGGTAAACCCCCTAGCCCGCTATCGCCAATCCCAGGTAGACCCCTAGAACCTTTGTAGTTACTAAAGCCCGGTCTGTGAGCACTTAGAATTTTGTCCAATGACCCCAAGCTATTACCCATCCTTATCGCTCGCGCGTAATTATATTGCTGTCGCGACTGTGCGACGGGCGCCCGCAGTGAGTGTGCGAGCGCGACAGCAATATAATTACGCGCGAGCGATAAGGATGGGTAGCTTGGGGTCATTGGACAAAATTCTACGTGCTCAGGGACCGGACTACAGTATACCTTAGTATTTATTTAATTTATGATTTACCAGCTATAGTATTATTTAATGGTCAAATAATATAAGTTATGTGTGAATAATCATGCAAAAAGAAAGACTAATCTGCTGCTGTCTTTCCTGAATAATTCGCCTTTTCAAGGCGAGAGTGAAAGGCACTTACAGGGCAGATATGTACCATCCTAGACTGCATCTCACTTAACATCAGGTGCGATTGCGGTCAAATACCTGCCTTATTGTCATGCATAAAAAAGCTATTTTTGAGAAGTGTTTACACTTAAATGGCGTTGTATTTTTGACGTCACCAGTTGGCGTCACAGTTCGTTGTCCTAGTGACTATGACAGTTGTCAGTAGTGCAACGAACAGTGGCGCCATCTGGTGATCGGTAACGTGACAAATTATTAAGACATTTGCACATTGGATCGGCCGATCTTTCATACAAATTACAATACCCGGCGATAAATATTGCACAGCGACCTTTAGAAAGAGACAATCGGCTAATTTCGGTTTCGTAGAGCATTATCACTGTCGAAGCTGTCGCACTTAAATAATGACTGACAATGACGTTTTGTCTAAGTGTAAACAAACTTTATTTTAAATGTGTGCAATTGATTTTGTGAATTAAATTGCTAAAAACTTTTGATAGTCGTGAAAAAAGTGGTTTACAATGTGTTAAAGTATTTGTCGAAGAGAAATACTAAGAGTTCGGACAATATTTTCATTGAATAATGTTTTGTCAATGACGTTTTGTCAATCGTATATGTAGTGTGCGACAGAGATAACGCTCTACGAGCCGAAATTAACCGATTCTCTTTCCAAAGGTCGATGTGAAAATTTATTGCCGGGTACTGTAGAATCGGGCCCAGTTATCGGCCGACTAAAAGTTTGTAGTCTGCAGGGAGTCTAAAGGAATCTTTTTAACTTTTTGTATTGAATATAACTCTATCCCCTTGTGATACAGTTTATTTTCCCCTGACCTTCCACTATTTAGCAAGCAACCCGTCTCGTTCTAGCTACTCCAGGCCAGTTGAGACAGCGACAATTGGTTCTGCAGAGCTCCACGCCGATTAGCAACAACGTTGGACATGGGAACAACGCGCTTGCTGTTTACAACGGACCTAGACTCAGGGTAAGTTCATCATCATCATCATCATCACTGCTGAACGAACATAGGTCTATGTTCATCATCCTATGTTCTTCTGATAAATTAGTCACGATAGCCGAACGGTGAAGGGGTCGGACTGGCCGACTCGTGATCCGGGAAACGCGGGTTCGGTCCCCGCCGCCGCTCGACTATTGTGGTGAGCTCACTCGTGACACAAGCATATTTAGCTTAGCACGAGGGGCTAACGGGACTATTAGTAATTTGTGTAATAACAAATTACTAATAATCTTTAACAAAAACATCACTGCCGAACATAGGTTTATGTTTATCATCCCATGTTCTTCTGATTAATTTCGTTGCGGGTCCAATGACAGTTTAACTTTCCCCCGGGACAAACTTGACCTTCACTGGTTGGGTTATTGGCGGTCAAGCTGTAGATCCTGGCTACACAGGAGTTGCAGCGGTGGGAACGAGAGGTGGGAATAGTCCCGTTTTTAATGGTATAATAACATAATTTTAGTCAGATTTTACTGCTAAAACATAATAAAATAATCGTATTTCTATTAAAATGAAGTTAAAAGTCAGCGTTAAAAGTGTTGCTAACCTTTTGCTTAATCAGTATTATAAATATTGTTAGTGATTTATAATTTTGTATTATTTATTATTTTGTTGCGTTATTTTATTTATTAACTGCACATTGAAATGCCAGTATTTGTATGTCATTATTCAGTCACGTGATATTAATACTTTCTATCTCTACACTTTGGTATCAACAATTCAGCAATTAATGTAGTTTTGGTAGATTTTCAAATAGAAATATGTTTTTATTAGTGTTATATGAATAAGTTATTAATTAATGATATATTATTCTGTTTGGGATCGTGTCTGAAGTTGTTATTATTAAGCAGCTAGTAAATTCTGCTAATTTGGCTTATAATTTTGGTTTTATTTAAGTCTTAGTAATATTCATGATATACTGGACACGTAATGAGGGCTATCGTTTTAGCGCTCACCAGTTAGCGCCACTGTAGAGTAAGGTCCTGTCACTTGCTAGCAGCGAAGACAGTGGCACCAACTGGTGAGCGCTAAAGTGGTAGGAGGACTATCGCATTTGCACTCATCAAGATGGCGCCACTGTAGAGTAAGGTCCTGTCAATCGCCAGGGGTGCCAACTGTTAAGTATAAAAACGATAGCCCTCCTTGAAGTATTAATTTGATGTCCATTTCGGATCAGCTAGTCCAGATGATGATTTGTCCCATTTTGGTACTTTGGAGAAGGTCGTGCTCCTGCAATGGAGACTAAATGACCTAATTTGAAAATCCCAACTAATATTATAAATGCGAAAGTAACTCTGTCTGTCTGTCTGTCTGTCTGTCTGTCTGTCTGTCTGTCTGTCTGTCTGTCTGTTACGCTTTCCCGCTTAAACCTCGCAACCGATTTTGATGAAATTTGGCATAGAGATAGTTTGAGTCCCGGGAAAGAACATAGGATAGTTTTTATCCCGGTTTTTGAAACAGGGACGCGCGCGTTAAAGTTTTTCTGTGACAGACAAAATTCCACGCGGGCGAAGCCGCGGGCGGAAAGCTAGTTATAAATAACTTGAAAAAATCGAACTGCCTAAGGCGGGAATTGAACCCACGACCTTCCGCTTGCCGGGCGACTGCTCTTCCAACTGAGCTACTTAGACACTGGATGTACCCGTCGAAATTTTCGAAATTATACTTACGAGCAAAAGTATGGAATCACCCCTTTATGTTCCGAGCGGTCTTAAGAACTGAATGACTATGTATTGTATGTATCTATGGTATCAATTTTAAGTTTATAATATCTCCTTTAAAATGGTACCATTTTTATTGATCTTCTATTAATCATTTAGTTTTTATGATCGCTCGGAATAAATAGGGTGATTCCATATTTTTGCTCGCGAGTGTAGTTTGAGATGCAACTCTTACCGCTAGAAATTAAATAACTAAATGACCTTTCGATGATTTTATCTTGTGTGCTCCTCAACCAAAAGACTGAATGACTTGCTGATGATGATGTCTTCTCTTTCCAGTCGGATCAGCTCCCGCGGCCGCTTCCTGACAGGAACCGGTCAGCGCTGGACAAAGTGGTTGACTACCTGCTCAAAGACGGTCCGGGCAACAGGATGGCGCTTATTTGCCGGGAATGCTCTTCGCACAATGGTGAGACTTGTCTATGGTTCTTGTAGCTCTATGGTCTGCTGCTTGTCTATGGACAAAGTGGATGACTACCTGCTCAAAGACGGTCTGGGTCTTTGAACAGGTAGTGTAAATAGAAAATTTGACATCATTCCCCAATAATTCGAAATCACAACTTTTCTAAAAAAGACACTGCATTCTGGTCTTAAAAACTTAATTAAATTTAAATTACCTGTAAATTACGATTTTTGGTCGCATCTTAATTGAAAAAAGTAGTTTATTTGAGTTGACAAAATAGTGACGTCACTGCTTGTAGTGCCATACAAAATCTATGGGAGAGTTTCGTTTTGACAGTTTTAAAAAGTACGTCTATTGATTGGTGGTGTCAACATGTCTATTGTCCATGAGGGCACACGCACACTACATTAGATCAATGCCGCTCGGATTGCTCGGATCAAACTCCCTGCGCTTGTCTCGACCAAAAATTGGTGGGGCGCGTCTTCGTGGATGAAACGATCTATACCTCCCTCTTGTTAAATGTGTAAACACTAGACAGAAAACGCTTGTCAGTCTATGGTTCCCGCGTTTCCCTGTGACCGTATACTTATTCTATGGTGGTGAATTTTCAGTAAACTAAAGTATGGTTATTTTTCTATAAATTGACTATTTCTTACATATAATAATGTCTTTACCCAGGCATGGCGATGATAGAAGAATTCGATTACGTGTCCTACGCGTGTGCCTACTGCGGGAAGTTCAACGCGGCCCGTAAGCAGCGCCCGCATGCCCCCCTACTAACGCCCGTCAGAGCCCTGCCCGCTATACCTAGGAGGTCCTTAGGTGGTGAGTATATCAACCTAAAGAGGACCCTTAATGTCAGGTCGCTAAGCGGTGAGTAAAGTGGACCCTAAGTGGACTCTAAGTGTATGAGGTGAAAGCCCAGAATACGCTGTCACATGGTCTGCTAATAAGGTTGGTTTTGGCAAGTTCAACGCTGCCTACCGAGGAGGTCCCCTACTAACGCCCGTCAGAGCCCTGCCCGCTATACCTAGGAGATCCTTAGGCGGTGAGTAAAGTGGACCCTAAGTCTACGAGACGAAGGCCCAAAATTGGCTGTGGTTGAGGATACCATAAGGTTGGTTTTGGCAAGTTCACCGATGAGGTCGCTAGGCGGTGAGTAAGGTGGACTCTAAGTATATGAGACGAAGGCTCAAAATTGGTTGGTTTTGGCAAGTTCAACGCTGCCTACCGAGGAGGTAGCTTGACGGTGAATATAGCAAACCAAAGTGGACTCTAAGTGTATGAGACGAAGGCTCAAAATTGGTAGCCACACAGGATACCATAAGGTTGGTTTTGGCAAGTTCAACGCTGCCTACCAAGGAGATCCCCTACTAATGCCTGTCAGAGCCTTGCCCGCTATACCTAGGAGGTCCTTAGGCGGTGAGTAAACTGGACTCTAAGTGTATGAGAGGAAGGCTCAAAGTTGGTTAGTTTTGGCAAGTTCAGCGCTGCCTACCGAGGAGGTCCCCTACTAACGCCCGTCAGTGCCCTGCCTGCTATACCTAGGAGGTCCTTAGGCGGTGAGTATGGCAACCCAAAGTGGACCCTAAACGTATGGGACGAAGGCTCAAAATTGGCTGTCGTTTGGGATACCATAAGGTTGGTTTTGGCAAGTTCAACGCTGCCTACCGAGAAGATTGCTAGGCGGTGAGTAAACTGGACCCTAAATGTATGGAATAAAGGCTCAAAATTGGCAGTCGCATAGGTTACTATAAGGTTAGTTTTGCCAAGTTCAGCGCTGCCTACCGAGGAGGTCGCTAGGTGGTGAATATAACCCAAAATAGACTTTAGTTGGATGAGAAGAAAGCTCAATACCTACTGTCGCATTGTCAGCTAATAAGGTCAGTAAAAAATGGACTCATAAGCAAATGACTGGACGCAGTATTTGCACTTATGGCTTTGTGTTGTTATACATGAAAATCCATTCTAACCGATTGTACATAATGGATCATATAAACACCCATTTGTGTGATACTACAAGTACACTTTAAGCTTGAATATCTGAAGGCTAGTTTTTATTACAACATAGCAGGACGCTAAAGTAGATGTTTGTCTTCTTGTGTTGTCCTCAAGCAACTGCTCGATGTACTTAAACCAATGCTACAGCAGACAGCAAATTGAACCCTAACTGAATCATCTGGGCTAAATTGAAGTGTTTAAAGAAGTTATGTCTCTGAATTAGTTTAGTTGGTTAATTGTGTCAACCAGCAATTTTTTTTCTTCTCAGGCAGCGGAGACGAGTCTTCCATCGCTAGCTCGGGCAGCGAAAGTGACGACGAGAAAAAAAATGACGTTTCTAAAGTACCAAGTAAGTACGATTTCATTGACACAAACATAGAAGTTAAGGTCGTCGCACATTTATCAACTCGGAAAGGGTTCGTAACCGTATCAACTCGTTGCGGTCAGTATTTAAAATAAATAATACCAACCAAACACTAAGATTAAGCTCTATGTTTCTAAAGCCTGTTGTGGAGACAGAAGTAAAAACAGTGGTAATGTCTCTAAAAAACACAAAAGCAGAAGGATTTGATGAAATATGTACTAAAGTTCTGAAGGATTGTGTGAGTGAACTTATTACTGTTCTAACTCACCTAATTAACTTGTCTTTTTCCTCTGGCGTATTTCCAGAACAACTTAAACTCACTACTGTAAAACCTTTGCATAAAAAAGGTAACGAGGATGAAATTGATAATTATCGTCCTATTGCCATCATATCAGTTTTTTCTAAGATATTTGAAAAGTGTTTCTACAAACAGCTGGTTGAATACTGTAACAGGTTTAATTTATTACATAAAGATCAATACGGATTCCAAAAAAATAAATCCACCACTTTGGCCATACATAGGTTTTTGGAAACTGTTTTAACAGGTATAAATAATAAAAAATTGACAACTGGTATATTTATTGATCTGTCTAAGGCATTTGATCATGTATCACATCAACTACTAGCACAAAGGCTTGATATGATTGGTGTACGGGGACTCGTGTTGAAATGGATAATGTCATATACTAGTAATAGAAAACAATGTGTAGTTGTAGATACATTAAACAATAAAAATGAGATAATATCGTGCTCATCACAATATAAATATAACCAATGTGGTGTACCACAAGGTAGCGTATTAGGGCCAATTTTATTTATTATATACATCAATGACATTTTTAATGCAACTGGACATCATCAATGTATCGCATTTGCAGATGACATATCTATTACAGTAACCTCAAATAACATAGTGACAGAACATGAGAATGACGTAAATGCAACTATTAATGACATAATTAAATTTCTTGACATGCATAGTTTAAAAATTAATCTGACTAAAACAAAATATATACAATTTAATAAATATAAACATATTAATCTTGACATTAAATATAAAGATATAGACATTAATAAAGTAGATCAAATTAAATTTTTGGGAATAATAATTGACAAAGATCTTAATTGGAAAAACCATATAGATAGTATTTGTAGCCGTATCAATTCATTTGTATATGCTCTAAAGTGTGTCAGATCAGTCACTAATCTAGGTACGGCAATCACGGCCTACCATGCTTATGTGGGGTCTTTATTACGGTATGGACTATTGATATGGGGCAATAGCCCTCATATCAATAGAGCATTTATTGCTCAAAAAAAATGCCTTAGAGCAATGTATGGTGTTCCCCCGCGTACGTCCTGCCGTCCTCTATTTAGTCAGACGCAATTACTAACTCTGACTTCTCTTTACATATTTGACACATGTGTATTTGTTATGCAGAATAAGCACTTATTTAAACGGGCATGTGATTACTATCCAAGAAATAGTAGAGATGCAAACAGGTTGGTACTTCAGGTCACCCCAAAAACAGTGCAGTACAAAAATAGCTGTTTGATCATGTGTATTAAAATCTATAACAAAATACCCAAAGAATTTAGGACATTAAACATTTGTAATTTTAAGAAACATTTGAGTAAATGGTTGCTTTCACTGACACTTTACGATTTAAAAGAGTTCTTTGATTTGCTGTAGTTTTGTTCATCTTTAGAATCGTCGCTAATATTGTGGTGTTTCTAATTTAACTTTTGCATGCTAATAATTTTAGCTAAACATGTATAGTTCTCACTGTCTGTACCTAACATCTTTATACCATGTTTAATTGCAAATAAATGATTATGATTATGATTAAGAATACAAAAAAGAGCTGAGCCGTATCGTCAAACAGAACCGTTTTTTGCAACAATTTGACACTTCTTTAGCACTCATTAGCACACTGAAAATATGAGCCCTGAGACTTTTCCAGATTTTACGTGAGTGAAATGGTGGATGTTTATATGAAATAGTGCTTTGGAAACGTGGTGACTCGTTGAGTGATTGATTATTGATACAAAACAGTGAAGTAATCCTGACCACTGACACACAAATGACATCCAGTGTCATGCAAAATCGGTTTCGTTTGACAGCTCGTGGTTGTTGCTCTATTCCGAAGGAATATTAACTTTATGGATAGAATAGGGTATTTTTCCGTATACCTTAAATATTTAGTACAAGCTTTGCTTAGTTTGGGACTAGAGGCGCAGTGTAAAAATGTGAAAGGATATTTATTTATTTTTAAAATTGTTTTTTTTTTTGCAGCAGGCTCCGAACCGGAATCCGACCGGCCCCCTTCGCCGTCCGAAGGGGACCCGAAATCGGCCGCCGAGAAGAAGCAAGACTGATCCATACCACACCAGACTCAGGGTATCCCGGGTATCGGATACTCTATCGGTATCCACGGATACCCGGGGCTTAGATTGATAACGCCTAGATGGATTGTGTTCATACAACGCTTGGTGTAAAGTGAGGCCAATGACGTCATTGTATAGTTCGCGCAACGAGTGTTGAGCCGATTAACACAAGCAAAGATTTGTATCTGTCGCACTGAGCTCTTGCGTAATTTGCCTGACAAGTGCTTTCTGTCTTGCTTGCACACTTAGCAAGAGCGAGCTAGTGTGTTCGATATTTGAACTTCAATGTGTTGTGTGTGTTCTGTATTCAAATATAACCTCAGTGTGAGTAAATGATCGTCTCAACTCTTGCTGTGCGATCTATACATAAATTTTCACTAGTGTGTGATTTTGACAACTGTCAGAACGTATGAAAAAATGAGACAATGGTCTAGTTTAAAGTGCCTCGCTTTTCTTGTGCTAACTCGGTTTCTAGGCGTTATAATTCTATGAATTATGTGAGCGGGGATACGGACATTATGTGAGAATGGGGGCTATATCTTCTTTACTCAAAAAAATTAAAACCAACTCTCGCGAAAGTGACGCCGCCCTGGTGGCGGAAAATGAAAGCCCCATTTAGGACATATCCCAATACCACAGCTACATTAGTTTCGACAAAGAACCGAAGTTAGCAGAGTAGTGTAGACACTTCGTGTGCAAACTTCGGCTGCAAGCCTTGACTTGGGCGTAATTAAATACCCACAATAATCTGAAGTCGGGCGAGGCGAGGCGAGGTTTGAAGCGAAGTGCGTGTCTACACTATCTTCTTCGTGAGTAGTGTAGCTGAGGTTTAAAATTCGGACACTCCGTGCTGTGTGCGTTACAATCTAAATTATTAGCAAATTCTAGATAAAAAAATACGGGCGTGAAGTTTAGGAAAGTATCAAAATTCGGATAATTAGAATTTAGGTTTGTGTCAATCGGCTGTTTTAAATTGGTAGCACAATATCCTAAGTATAAAAGATTATATTGACATCATAATGGATACAATTCGGGCTATACAAACCAGTTGGCGCCTTTGGCGAGAGGTCCTTTTACTTGATAGTGGCGTCAACTGGTGATCACTCAAACTATCGGACACACCATATTTGAACTCACCAGTTGGCGCCGAGTTGGCGTTGAGTGAGGTCCTCTTAGTCGAAATTGGCGCCAACTGCAGGTAAGCACTTAAATGAGAGGCTTTTTTTAGAGGTATTTTTACTACCAGTTGGCGCCACTGGTGTAAATAGTTGTAACACTAGAAAATGGCGCCAATTGGTGGCGCATATACCTAGCCACATTAAATGTCCGACCGAAATATTGAAAAGTTTGGAATATCTTTACAATTCAAGTTTGCTACACAAGATGGTTTGGATTAGTCATGTGATTGTGCTAGTTGTAAATAGCATCACGTTCGGTGTTCATCTGCCAATAATCGATATACAGGGTGGCCCAGACCAGATGGATATTTTTTTTTAGAAAGTTGGATTAGGGACCAATCAGGCTCCGCACGAAAAAAAACGCTTCCTATTATTTTATTTGAAGACATGGAAATATATATTTTTTGTTTTCTAATGATAATTTCTTTTTTATTGCAACTTAGACACTGTACTTTCTCAAAAATCATAAAACTCTCTCTCAATTCAGAATTTCAGAATGATATGCAGCAAGATAACTATTTTGTAAGAGTGACTTGGTTCGAACTTTTTGTTGAGCTCGATTAATTATAAAATAAAGTGATTCTCAGCACTTTTTTCCTGCTGGGGTCCTATATGTCCCTAATCCTACGTTCTAAAAAAATGTATATCCGTCTGGTCTGGGCCACCCTGTATAAACTTGAAGACATCTGAAGTAATAAGTTTACCTACATTAGACAGCGTATCAACTCAGATTCTGAACCTTATTTCAAAGACAAAAGACCCATTTAGGAAATTAGAAAAAAATCTTACCAAGACCTTTTGGCTACTCTACAAAGGATAAATTGTATAAAAAGAACCGTAACTAAAGCCCGGTCTGCGAGTACGTAGAATTTTGTCCAATGACCCCAAGCTACCTTTGTGCGACGGGCGGCAGCAGTGAGTGTGCGAGCGCGATAACAACATAATTACGCGCGAGCGACAAGGATGGGTAGCTTGGGGTCATTGGACAAAATTCTACGTGCTCGCAGACCAGATTATAGTTATACAGATGAAGCAAATTATGATAAAATAGATGTGCTCAAAGAAATCTTTTAAATTACAAATAAAATACTTTTATACGTCTTTGTATAGTCGTCAGCACATCAGACTATTCACAAACGACGCTTGCTGAAGTGAAGCAGCAAATCGAACGCACAGCGTTGAATAGAGCTCTAGTGATTGGTTCGTGTGTCACCCTGTGTGTCCACGCACACTGTGTGATATAGTAATGTTTGTGAATACGGGCCTATACGTTTTCGTTACAAAATGACTCTTAATATAACTACATAAGAGTAAACTGCCAGTCATTGGATACTTAAGAAAGTTATTGGACAGTTATTTACTGAATTAAAAATAGCATTCTATTTCAACAACTAAGATTCCGACTGATGGAGATAAAAGGGCGTTTTTTGAAGGAATATTCATTGTATTTGAAGGAATATTCATTTTAAGAAAATTCAAGGGTTGTTCTGTCCAATGACTGGCAGCGTCCAATGACTGTCGGTTTACCTCAGTATTTCGTTTGATGTGCTGTGGTCTATACGTTGAAAAGCAGTGATTTTTGTATTGTTAATAAATACTCTACTCTCTACTGCAATGGAATAAACTAATAATAATGAGTTTTAAATTAAAAAAATATTTTAGAACAGTATTTTTGAAAAAAAGTGAATAATTATACATTTTAAAATAACCAAAAAATGTCAATAAAAAATAATGACTACAGGTCTTCAGGCTTAATTCAGTCAGTGCCCGAGATTTCTGAGCGTCACGGGAGGGTGATTTTGTAACGATAAAACGTCAGCGAGACTTCAAAAGACAATGCCGGAAATTGGCGTCTTTTTTTTTTCGCGCGGCCATCGACCTAACCATGTTTTTTGGATACAAAATAGTGTAATAAACCAAACTTACTATGACATGTATACCTCTAAACTCAGTCTGAACTGAGTTACGAGCATTAGAAGTTTGATGATTTTCATACTAGATTTGCTTTATGCGCGCATGTTTTGTAAGAAATTGCAACAAAATAGTGACATTGTATGTGTAAACAAACAATACCATCCATTAAAGGCTCCAGACATCAGTGTGGAGTAGAATCAGCGCAATAAAAAAATAGCGCAATATTTTGTAGCAATTTCTTACAAAACTTGCGCGCAAAAAGCAAATCTAGTATGTAAATCCATCGACCTAACCATGTTTTTTGGATACAAAATAGTGTAATAAACCAAACTTACTATGACATGTATACCTCTAAACTCAGTCTGAACTGAGTTACGAGCATTAGAAGTTTGATGATTTTCATACTAGATTTGCTTTATGCGCGCATGTTTTGTAAGAAATTGCAACAAAATAGTGACATTGTATGTGTAAACAAACAATACCATCCATTAAAGGCTCCAGACATCAGTGTGGAGTAGAATCAGCGCAATAAAAAAATAGCGCAATATTTTGTAGCAATTTCTTACAAAACTTGCGCGCAAAAAGCAAATCTAGTATGTAAATCATCAAACTTCTAACGCTCGTAACTCAGTTCAGACTGAGTTTAGAGGTATACATGTCATAGTAAGTTTGGTTATTACACTATTTTGTAATCAAAAAACAAAGTTTGGTCGATGGCCGCGCGAAAAAAAAAGACGCCACCTTCCATACAAAATCTGGCATTGCCATTTTTTGTCTAATGTCCCTTCCGTGCCGCTCCCACACCTCAGGCTCTGACTGAGTTAAGCACTGGACCTACAGGGTGTCCCAGAATGGGTGAATCAAATTGATAGGGGAAGTAGCTCTACTAATGTACTATCCCTAAAAAATATGTTAGGGGAGGTAGCTCTACTAGTAAATTTCCCCATTCTTGGACACCCTGTATAAATTCCATTGCATTGAGTTATTGAGAAACCGAAGCCGAACGAAATCCAAATTCGAACGTTGAAAAATATTAATAAATTAGAAACTAAGTATTGTCATTTTTGTAAAAAAAAGGGGTTATAATAAGTAATTTAAAGATACAATTTACGTGCCTTGCTATTGGGTGGGTGTTCGCTTGTGTGGGTGATCCCGTTTTTGGTGAAGACACAGGCCGCCACAGAGGTGCGATTAGTCGTGCGACAAAACGCGGAGCAAATGTGTTGATGAGAGTGGTTATGCTTGAAAAGACTGACCCTTACATGAAAGACTTCAGCTACAGATATACCACCTTTTGATGAAAGACGGGTTTTACGTTAGCTGCAGTTGTTTAAGTAATGTAATTGAGTCGTCTAGTTTCAAAACCCGCTAAAACGCTCCTGCAACGAATTTCTGTTTATATCTCTAAATGACGTTACTGCAATTTTCTCATCATACTGTTCAATCATTTTCGATCAAAATTCACAAAAAGACTACTAAACTAGCACTTAAAATTTGGTTTGTGTTACAAACTCCGCTAAAACGCCGTCCGTTTCTTTCAAAACCCTCTAAAAGTTGATTGACCAATGGCAGCACGGTATTTTGGTCACGTGACTGCGAAATCAGTATGGAGATTTTTTCATAACATGCTTAAAGTTGCTGCGGTTTTTTATTGTTTTTGATCCAAAATAATGGAAGATTTGTCTCAGTTCGTGGAAAAATGTAACCCTAAAGACGCAAGAAAGAAACCACGTAATGAAATAGCCTGGAAACGCACCAAGGAGCGCCAGAAACGGAAAGAGAAATTTGTTAAAAAACTACTTTTGAAGCAGCTTTGATGGTGTTATGCAAAATTAACCATTTAGCTGTCGTTGGTTATTGTTACTATTAAGTGTTGGTGATCACTACTGGGATTATAGAAACTTCACTAGCTCAATGCCTTTAGACGAATTTAATTATAAAGGTATGTTACTTTTTACCCGAGTGCAGGAGGGTAATGTGTTTCGAGAGTAGGTAGGTATGTATGTGTGTAATGTGTATGTTTATATCCCTGTACAGTCAGTCAGTGAAGTTATAATATAATATAATATAATATAATATAATATAATATAATATAATATAATATAATATAATATAATATAATATAATATAATATAATATAATATAATATAATATATAGTGATGGGCCGACTATGGTCTTTGCCGACTAACCGACTAGCCGACTAATCGGTTTTCAAATTGCCGATTAGTCGGCCGACTAATCGGCAATGCCGATCATTCTAATACCTCCTTGTCCGAAGAATAATATCAAGATTTCTCAAAGAAATAAGAATATCTAGATTTCTATAGAGATAAATACTCGTATAACTTCTTGAGAAATGAGATTGCTTTAATATGAGAAAAAAATAAAAGCAACATTACAATCACCTAACAGTGGAGAGTAAGGTAGATGTCATAGTTTTCGACGGCGGAGGGGTCAGAGGAGGTGACAATATGATCGCCTCCTGCTGGGCTAGTATGCGCGCCGTGATATTATTCTTACTTATCGACGTCAAAATGCATGGGCAAAATTGCGCTTATCGCGGCACGCATCCTAGGCCCACTGATTCTTCTCCACCCTCCACGGTTATGGTCAGTGAGCTGGGGGCGTAGGGGTACTCCCACCTGCATAGCACGGTCTACCACCACCGTCGGATAGGCAGGGCCCGCCATACAGGTGGGCAATTGCCGGGACGGACTGTGATAGTTGATGGCTTTGTCCGGATTCCCATGCTTAGTTCTTCACACTAAGGCGATCGACGGAGCTCAGGAGTTATTTCCGATGAGAGGAGCCCAACATAATCTATCACTTCCCCGCAGGATAGGTATGCAATTCCATGCATTTTTTCCCCGATAAAAGTGTCATAATTTTTATATTATGTACAAATTACGTAAACTTTTCACATTTTTGATGATTTCCTGGTAGTTTTAACTAATCTTAACTTTGTATGAATTTAGACTTAGGTACTTATCTATTATCAGATTTTTTTTATGAGACATAATCATCTTGGTGATTATGAGTTTTATTTCATTCACATATTTAATTTTGTAATGCGCCGATTATAATCGGCATATTTTGCCGAATAGTCGTCACTAGTCGGCCGACTACAAATGATGCCGAATAGTCGGCTTTCCCGACTAGTCGGCGACTAGTCGGCCCATCTCTAATAATATAATATAATATAATATAATATAATATAATATAATATAATATAATATAATATAATATAATATAATATAATATAATATAATATAATATAATATAATATAATATAATATAATATAATATAATATAATATATCGAGAAACCCGCCTCCGTTAAGGTTTTTAACACGGAATCAAGTAAAGTAAGGTTTTCAGCGACTGTTTCAGACAACAATAACACATCATCTATATAAACCAGCACTTTTCCCGCTTCGATGAAGGGTTTTAACGTTTTTGAGATGGTTTTTTGATAAATAATCGGGGCATTAGCGAGTCCGTAAGGCATTTTACAATATTCGTAATGCCCTTCGGGCGTTACGAACGCGGTTTTGTGAATTGACTCCTCACTGACCTTTAATTGATGGAACCCGGCTACCATATCTAGCGCACTAAATACTTTAGCCTTACCTAGCCTATCGACATGATCGTTTATCAAAGGAAGAGGATGTCTAACTTTAACGGTTATTTGGTTAAGCGCTCTATAGTCAACTACCATCCTATCGGAACCATCCTTCTTTTTTACGAGGAGGACGGGACTGGCGTACGCTGAGTTTGACTCCCTAATGACTCCCTTTTCAAGCAAATCGTTTACTATAGACCGGACGCGTAACTTCTCATCATGTGACATTTTATACGGACGATAATAAACAGGTATATCAGTGGTTAAGTCAATTTTCATCTCACTATCTTTGACAGTAGTAGTAGCCGTACCGCTTAAAAAATGGTTCGAATACTTCTCAAGAATAGAGGATAGATTTTGTTTATCCTCACCGGTCACAGGGGTATTGATATTTTCTAAAAAAGATCCCGTATCTATTTGCATGATATCTACCACATCGCTATGAACAATACGTTGAGAACCACCGGTCCTAATATAAGCAACACCTTTTCTGTTCAACACATCGGTACCGATAATCACAGGGACGTTTAAATGGAATAAGGTGATTTCATTTCATACTTAATTTATTAATTTGTAAAAATAGGGTACAATGTTGTAAATTAATTGAAACCCTATTAATTATTACGTATTTTTGACGGTCCTAAGCCCGTAAAGTAGAAAGGAAAATCTGAAATCAACTGAAGAGTATTTTAAAATAGTTATTATGACTGGATAAAAAGGCTGGTACCCAAAGCCATAAAATTAAGAAATAGGCCACGCCCACTAGGTTTATTCCACTTGCACCTGTAGAACGTGCGAGACAAAATTGGTTTATTCCAATTTGTACTGAAAAACCAAATTTACTAAAATCTTAGTGTACTTTCTTGATGGGAGTCTCTTGTTTATCTTAAATAATAGGTATTGTTACCTACTTTTATCTCTGTGAATATGGCAAGAATGCAAAGTAACACGGTGTATATTATTATAATCTCGTAAAAAAAATATATTTAAATACTTATTGGTAATAGAGAGAGAGCAGTAAGTAAATGAATGAAAGTTATGACTGCAGAAAAAACAGTTATGATGAGATTCCAGCATAATTGTGGCCAAACTAGTGATGGGTTCATCACAATAGCCATGTGGACACGACACGCTCTACGGGCGCCATTAACGTGCCATTGTCAAACGCGTCAGGATCGGATGTGACGACACCGAATATATTACAATGTGGCTATCTGCGTATCGATGGGATGTGTTCATTAAGGAAAGGTCGAAAAGATTATATCTGCTGTAGATTTTGATTATAATTAACTCTACATTAGTCTACATACCAACGTCGTAAAATATTTCATTCTCTGTCTTTTGTTAGCTTTTCCACTTTACTTTTAACAGCTGAAAATATTTTGACTAGGTAAATCCTATATGCGTGTGGTATTGTGTAAAGTCATGCACTATTTTTATGTAACAGAAAAAAGTAAAAGTCCTAATGTAGTTTCCTTCCTTAAAGACTTTAGTTCAAAAACATTAGACATAAGTAATTTAATTTTAATAGATCTTGTATAACATTCAGCATTTACATGTTAAAAAAGTTTCAGCAAATCTGTACTAACAGTGCCCTCTAGCTGACTCTACCAGCAACGACGTTACGGTTACGGTTCGAGGCTCTACGCGGCTACGCGGCTGGTTGTTACGTATTATCCACGGAGGCAGTGTTCTGTGTCGTCGCTAGATGTCGACTACTTTGTCATCATGAACATTAGGTATTTTCTTTTTTATTATGAGCATTATTTTCTCTTTTTTTCTTTTTTCAGCCAGAATGTTATGAAACTGAAATCCTGTGAGACTATCACACCGTGAGACCGTGATCAAAATAGCATGTAGAGTCGTTCTGTATTGACCCGTTTTATTTATTCCAAAAGTGATGTGATAAAGGTTTGAACTTTCATTTATCAAAGTTTGAAACCAGTAGGTAGTAAATGAATAGAATTACACCTTATTGCTTGGAAATTATTACAAATTGGAATAATTCACTTCATAGTAGCATAAAGGTTTAGGTTATGTCAGCTGACATCAGAGCCCTACATCTATTTATTTTGTGATATGTGATTTTCTTGAACTTTAAAGCTTAGAAAGTCTGGACGTTTCAAAGTAGAAAAACTGGCGCAAGGGCTGTTGGCTTTGGATGTGGTGTGGCAGAGCATTCGCTGCAAAGTTCTTTTTTATCAAAATAAATAAATTTATCAACTTACTTGGGCCACGAGAGTCCATTGGCGATCAGATAGCAGACGCCCGACACGATGCCTGCGATCAGGCCCAGGCTGACACTGGTCGACAGGGAGAGAGTGTCCGGCATTTTGGGTCACATGTGGCTTCTTCTGCGTTCGTCTTTTGTTTCACTGCGGGTTTCTTCTTCTTCGTTTGGCTTTTGTTTCACTGTTACACTCACACTATTTATGTTCACTTGTTTCGGAGCTTCGGTAAAACTGTTCTTCGTTTGTTTTTATTATCTAAAACAACTTTTGAAGGGTTTAGATGACTGTGTTTGAATTTCGTGAGCTCTTGAAAACTGCTGATGTAGGTAAAGGATATTTAATTTGTTTCAATTTATATGTAGCTAAATCATCTTTAAGGCAATTTTTACTGTTCGCTTTCGATGACTGAAAAATGAAAAAGTAACTTACTGGACCTTCCTATCTTTACCTATCGGTAATGTAATAAATAAACCGTAACCGTACACCGTCACGCAACTAATAAGCAACCTTAACAGACAATAGCATACATAAGTTATAAAAGTTATCTCACATTTTCCTTGTAGTCATACACAACTCTATCTGTTTTATTTACCTACATAAGCTATCGCCAAACCAATATCTCACATTTTCCTTGTAATACACAACTCTATTTTATTTACCCATGTAATCTATCGCCAAACCAAACGATTAACGTTAAACATGAAACAATTTCATAACGTTTAAAAATCTTAATTTCCCAACACTTATCTTTGTTAAAGCCAAGCTTAGAAGATAACAGTATAAAGCGCAGTTCACATAGAGATAAAGGCAATTACCTCCACAATGGGCCAACGGGTTCGGTTCCCAGCTTGGACTACTGGCACTAGATTCAGATGTTCTAGAATCCCTGAGAATATCTGGAGAATTGAAGTTCTCAGGCATAGTGGTACATTGCCACAAAGTAAGCTGAGAATGTGTGAGACAAATAGGTACATTGTTTTGATCGAGATGATGAATATTAGTGATGTCTCCATGCTTGATCGAGGCGTTGGAAATGCTTATTTTAATTATAGAGACGGATTGCTCTCCCTCTTGACATAATCTAAACAAAAAATTATGTAACTTTAAAGCTTCTAAGCCGTGTGGTGACGGCAGAGTAGAATACATTTGTCACCAACCCCTACTCTTCCCGCGGGTGTCGTAAGAGGCGACTTAGGGACTACACATCAAACAGAGAATGGGCAGCAGCGCTCTCTGAAAAACATCAATCTTTTGAACTGCGATCTCCAACCCGCCTGCCTAGCGTGGAGATTATGGCAAAACCCTCCACTATAGTGGAGGAGGCTCATAGTCCAGCAGTGGACTGTAAAGGGCTGTTGATGATGAAAGCTTCTAAATGACGAGTCTTTGTAACTCTAGAGTCCAATTTCTTGTTGACTACTAAAGCCTGGTCCGTGAGCACGTAGAATCCCGTCCAATGACCCCAAGCTGCCCATCCTTGTCGCTCGCACGTAATTATGTTGCTGTCGCGCTCGCACACTCACTGCGGGCGCGCGTCGCACAGTCGCGACAGCAATATAATTACGCGCGAGCGATAAGGATGGGTAGCTTGGGGTCATTGGACGGGATTCTACGTGCTCACAGACCAGGCTTTAGTTACTGTTATTTTCATGCTACAAAGTGAAACTTAACACTTGAAAATGAGATTTTACAAAAATAATTGTAAAAATAAGTTAGGATTATCTATTTTCTACAACAAACTATAAATGCAACAAGAAAGTACATAGGTAACACTACCTTATGTCATTCCAATAAACAATTATGGATGTGGGTAATAGAAAATTAAAGCACTTTATCGCAAATAGAAAATTGTGATTGCACAAAATGCTCGGAAGCTGTGTACCTGCAGTCAGCAGCACATCATACTATACTCTTTTTATTGCAAAGTCGCTCTTATTGCCACAACATAAGATGCCGCAGTGTTAAGCTTAACGTGCCGTAGCCTGTACAGAGTTAATCTTCTATTAGAGCGGTCACACGAGATGATTGTTTGCACGGGATTATCCGCGGTGGCAGGGAGCCAATGGGTTAATTGATTTTAAGTTATAACTTAATTAGATCATTGCAGATAAATCAGTTACATATCATATGTGCTAAGAGTATTTATAACAAAACATTGGCATACTATAGGAGGAGTACGAAGTTATCCATGAAACACTCGTTTTAAGTTTCCTTGTAGTAATGTTAAAGTCGCAAAAATATTATGGGTTTTTCCATACCTGTAAAGTAAAGTAACAATATGTTGGTTTTAATCATTTCTTATCCGTGAAAAAACGATCTAACCCGTGTTAATCGCATCATTCTCACTCGACAATAAAGTCAACCCTTTTTATAGAACCACTAATTGCTTTGCTAATAAGCATTAAACGACCCACAGGTGGCGTAAAACACCCTGCAATGGAATTAAGAAGTAATTAAGCCAATCAGTTTCCAATTAGCGATATAATGGTGTTATCTCCACATGCAAAAAGGTGTCGTGGCATTATTACGCTAGCACGCGTGACGTATACAGGGTGATTGGGATACTCGACCTATTCCTTGAAATGGGTTATACTAGAGGTCATTAGTAACAAATTAAGTCCGGGCCGAAACTGGATTAACGAGCTGTGACGGTTCTTCGATTTTTTAGAAAATTTTAATCTATATATATAAAAGAAAGTCGTGTTAGTTACTTCGCTTATAACTCAAGAACGGCTGAACCGATTTAGCTGAAAATTGTCAGGGAGGTAGTTTATAGCCAGGAGAAGGACATAGGATACTTTTTATCCCGTTCGAAATAAAAAAAAAGTCTGCTTATTTATTGCCATTAAGGCGGAACAAAGTTCGCCGGGTCAGCTAGTTGTGAATAAACTACGAGTGGTGTACCTACCTAAGTATCCCAAATATTAAATTGATATTTTTCTGAAAGCTGAATTTTTTTTGATCATTTAAACAAAAAGCACTTGGCCAAAACTTAAATAATCTCAGAAATAAAAGGTCTTAAGTAAAATTTTCTGTAAGCTTTTTTTTAATTTTCTCTGGACATAATTTGTTGCTAATGATCTTAGTATTACCAATTACCCTTTAGGAATAGGTCGAGTTATCCAACCATCCTGTATATCTTTAATTTAAACTTACAAAAGCTTCGGTTCCACTAAGCGCTTATCTCACACGTTGACTTGGCACTTGGCAAGCTTGCGGTGGCTCAAGTTTGAGCAGTCAGCTGACATTGCTGACTTGTTGTTAATTGGATTGGAACTCGTATGATATGTGTTGAGAAATTAAATTTATTTATTACAATAATGGCACTTTTCATACATAGAAAGTTAACATTGTACAAAGGAAAGAACATTAAGGCTTTGTTGCACCACCTAACTTTGACTATGACGATAACCGGTGATTTTTGTATGGAGTTTGACAGATTTTTGACGTTTGTCAAAGTTAAAGTAAGATGGTGCAACCCAGCCTTAATGATGTGCTGAAAAACAAAATAAGGAATTCGAATTTGTTTTCGTTTAATTGCTGTTAATTATATTCGTTTACATCTCAAAACTAATACATGCAGTTGGGTTTTTTGCTTTAAAATACAGTAATAAAATTTTTAGTGCATTATAAAAACAATAAAATAATCTTTTGTATGGTATAACAGACAATATAAATGCGACGAATGACTTTAATAGAACCAAGACAAAGAGTCGTCATTTAGATAAACATTTAAATTAAACACTAATTCCGAAATAATTAACTGTGACGAATTTTCGTGGGAAATCCGTTGACAATGTTGGAATTATTTGTTACTGGCGATTCAAGGCTGGAGTTTATCAGGAATTACTATCTGAACTCACGACGCCTTTAACTTCCTAGAAAAAAAATTTCAAAGCTGTATACGAACGGACTCCTTGGACGCGCGACCCTGGCCACTACGAAACTTTTCTTTTTTTCAGCAACTAATTTCGTTATTCAATTGTTTTTCACTCTTGATAAAAAAAATTGCTTGCAATAATTTTTACGCCACCAATTAAACTAAATTAGCGATTCATAATTTTATCATTTGCATTTTGAAACTTCAGAAATTAAAATTGCTATTTGTAAAGTAGTTAGTTATGACAACTTTTTATTGGCTGTACGAAATTCGCCAGGTAAGCTACTTAATTACGTTTAAAACTCTTTACAAAAATTCATTAATTAGGTAAGTAGTTTTTGATGTGAACAAGCGTAGAGTTATGCCATTGCCAATGAACGTGTGACAATCGAAAGCTAAAGAATGCCAAGTGTTTGCTTTGGGTAATGATTTGGTGCTGACATGTCAAATCTATCGCGTTACGTTTGCGCGTGGGCATGATGCAGAAGAGGAACTTTCACAAATGGATGTGCTGGGTATATTGAATCAGCCTCATTATATTGAACCAACTAAAAACTTCTTTTCATCTATTTAATTGTTCGTTTCAGCTTATTGACGTCCACTGCTGAACAAATGCCTCCCTCAAGGATTTCCACAGAGACCGGTCCTGCGCCGCCCGCATCCAGGCACCTCCCGCGACCTTCATCAGATCGTCGATCCACCTAGTGGGAGGCCTGCCCACACTACGTCTTAATTACGGTACCTAAGGTAAATACGGTATTTAATTCCTACTACTTAGATTTTGTTTATTTTTTACAATAAACTTGACGGACAGCTGTTAGCAGTTGAAGCTTACTATACAAAATTGAGTAATTTTAAAATGTTTGTTTTATTCGTTAATTGCTATAAAAACATTAAATATGAGTTAGAGTAGGCGCACACCGTTCATTTTTCGTCGGCCGATAGTTTAGTCGGGCAGTTGATCAGTATGGGCATGTATGGGAGTGCGCACACTACGCCGATTCGATTTGGCCGATTCTTCATACAAATTAAAATCGGGCACAACTATCGGCCAACTAAAAATCAACGGTGTGCGCCTACTCTTAATTTCAGGCTATTAACCCAATTTAATTTCCTTAAACTTTCCGTACCTTATCTAATACACGTAACACGGGTATTTATTGATGATTAAGATAGATTGCCAATTAACATCCATAAAAAAGTGCTTAAATTAAATTGCCTTATGCTAAATTCTCACTCACAACACTTTATCGCAAATATTACACTCTCAATGCGATTAGACTGCACTACCACCAGACCAAGGGAGGTCAATGAGACACTCTTGGCTCTAACATAATATTTGCGAATCGATTATTTATTATTGTTTTCATAGGCAGGTTCTATGAATACGAATAAGGTAAGGGTAATAGGCTATGTTTGCCCAGGACGACAGATATTAATACCTTATTTATATGGTTTCCAAACACAATACATCGGGTCAAGCCACGTTCATTCCGAGAAAACGGACTTAAGTACGTCTGTATTAACAAACCTTACTATGAGGTCTCACAGTGCGCGTGGACGCGCAGGGTGACACGTGAACCAATCACAGAGCTCTATTCAACGCTGTGCGTTCGATTTGCTGCTTCACTTAAATAAGCATCGATTGTGAATACGAGTGTAAGTTTGCAACAGGTGTGTGTGTATTGCACTACCTATTTGGTATTGATATTAGAACTTCTTTGTAACAAAATATGTATTGTTTATGGTAGCATGTGAAAGAAATAAAACACAGTCGTTGCAAAAATCTACGTTTGTTTCAATAGGTTATGGGCCTAAACAATTTTATCAGATTTATTTTAGTACAAAATAGATAAATTGTGTTACGTTATTTTTGCGGAAACAGAATGGCTATTTAAAAGAAAATATATACATGTCAATTCCTGAAGGGTTTGTAAAAGAAGGAAATGGCAATGTTCTAAAACTTAAAAGAGCAATTTATGGGCTAAAGCAATCTTCATTAGCATGGTATGAAAGAGTAAAAGATTGTTTAGTTAACATAGGTTTCAAGATTAGTAAGTTTGAACCTTGCTTGTTTACAAAATTTGATGATGATGTTAAAATCATAATTTGCTTGTATGTTGATGATTTTCTTATATTTTCTAATAATAGCTTGCAAACTGAACAATTAAAAAAAATGTTGGGTTCAGAATTTAAGTTGAAAGACTTAGGACCTGTCAAACGTTATTTGGGCATGAATGTTAATGTTGATAGAGAAAATAATGTAATAACTGTAGATCAGCTTCAATATATAGAGCAGTTATTGTCTAAGTTCCAAATGTCAGATTGTAAAACTATAGATACTCCTATTGAGTGCAAATTGAATTTAGAAAAATCCGAAAAATGCATTTCTGCTATACCTTACCAAAGGTTGATAGGAAGTTTAACACTAGAAAGGCCGCCGTCCCATTTTTGTCCCACTCGCGAGTTTGATCAGCTCTAACTTTTTTATTTTTCAACGAAAGTCCATGAAACTTTTTGACTTTTTCTGATTTATTGAATTTTATCATTTTTTAATGTTTTTGATAATATAGCATTACTAGAATTTTTTTTTAAATCGGTTTTACCTAGAAGCGCCACTGGGTCAATTTTGTCCCACCCTGGTATTTGCCACAATAATTCGATGAAGAGTCCTTTTTTCGAGGAGATACGAAAGTGGAGAGGTGAGGAGGGTTTAGGTGACTCGTGACAATGCAGAAATGTAAATATATTGTACTAGTTTTTGCCTGTGACTTCACCCGTGAGAAATTAAGTTTATCATAGAAAGACCTAATTTCTTGACACTTATCGTTGCTTTTTGACCAAATAACTGAATATTATTCTAAATTATAGCCTATATTATGTTATTCTGAAGTATTAACAATAAAATTGCAAAGTTTTATTAAGATCGGCTTAGTATTTTTTGCGTAAAAGAGTGAAAAAACATCCATCGATCTAACTATGAATCCATACTCACTTATTAATGTATCTTGCAGTTTTGACCCGGCCTGACATAAGTTATGCTGTCAGTTACTTGAGTCAGTTCAACAATGCATATAATGAAACACATTGGAATTATGCAATTAGAGTTCTCAGGTATTTACAAAAGACAAAAATGTATCACTTAAAATATAGCAAAGGGAATGTAGAGTTAGTAGGATTCGTTGATGCCGACTGGGCTAGTGATATGCTAGATCGGAAATCCTATACTGGTTTCTGCTTTGTTATGTCTGGCTCTGTAATTTCATGGCAAAGTAGAAAGCAGAGGACAGTGGCCCTGTCCAGTACAGAGGCCGAATACATGGCGCTCTCGGAGGCTGCTAGAGAGGCTATATATTTAAGGAATTTAATTTATGAGCTTACAGGCAAGTTAGATGTAATAACTTTGTATTGTGATAACAAAAGTGCTTTAAGTTTGGCAACAAGTCACCAATGTCATAATAGGTCAAAGCATATTGATGTCAGACATCATTTTGTTAGAGATTATATTAAAGATGAGATTATTGAAATTAAATATTTGTGTTCAAATGAGATGCCTGCTGACTTGTTGACAAAGGGATTAATGTCGTGTAAGCATTATAGGTTTCTTCATTTATTAGGCATTACAACTGACTAATGTAATAGGTTTTGTCATGATTAATTAAATGAAACACAGTTTGAATTTAATAAGTTTATTTTGTTAAGTGGGGGTATTGATATTAGAACTTCTTTGTAACAAAATATGTATTGTTTATGGTAGCATGTGAAAGAAATAAAACACAGTCGTTGCAAAAATCTACGTTTGTTTCAATATTTGGGAGCCATACCTTAATATGACCGTTTTTTAATTGTCCTCTTTTTTGGTGAAAATAATTTTATAATAGTTTTTTTCTTTCTTTAGTCAATGGTTCGTATGCCAATGTCAAGCTTGATTTGTTTACCCTTCAAGACAACGACGCGGAAAATAGCCTCATTATCAGCAAATCTAAAATAATCACGCGGCAAACTGTGCACTATACTGAAGAAACCACACAATATTAATGTACGTATTTCCTCCATGACGTAGTAAGAAAAACTTAAGTCAATTATGATAACCTACTGCTGGGTGCTAGATATCTTTAGGTCCTGAAAGAAAGGTGGATATTAACTTTATCAGAAAACTTGTAAATTACATTAATACTTCGGACATGGACTGTTGCTTTAGTTGGAATCCAAATCAGATCGTCGTTATGGTTATGCTCATCTCCCTCCCCTATAGTCAATCATATAGTGCCCTATAGGAATTTCGCCTACACTTCCTAAGAGGTTTAAAGATAATAGTTTTTGAGTTTTAGACACAACTAGCTGACCCGGCGAACTTTGTTCCGCCTTAATGGCAATAAATAACGGGATAAAAAGTATCCTATGTCCTTCTCCTGGCTCTAAACTACCTCCCTGGCAATTTTCAGCTAAATCGGTTCAGCCGTTCTTGAGTTATAAGTGGAGTAACTAACACGACTTTCTTTTATATAATAGATAATAGCTATGATCAGTATTTCAGGTGGAACATAAAATTGTCCGAAGAGCAGTAAGAAGAACAATAAGATAACATGTCCAGCATTGGGATCAGCGTGTTCCAATGCCTGCTGGGGATACAGTGCAATGACTTCACGATGATTGCTGCTGATCAAATGAATACGCAAAGCATCATCGTTCTCAAAGACGGTAAGATGACTTGTGTTACGAAGCCCAAAATTGGATTTTATTTTTAAGCATAGCTTTTAATTAAGGAACTTCAGTATTAAAAACAAACACAAGACCGATTTCATGACTGAAGCGCTGTTTTATAATACGAACCTATTAAGCAAACTAGCAACAATAGTCATATGATTTAAAACCGTTTTTCCTTTCTTTCCACTTAATTATTTTTTTATTTAGGTATTATGAAAACAAATAAAGTGTTACAATGGGTACTTCGTGACAAACGACATATTTGGAATTAATAATGATTATTTGCCGTATTTGAACAAGTAGTATGTTTTTAAATGAATTTATTTATTTTTTTATTTTTATTTGGTTTACCAGAAATTGTTACATTGATGCTTACACAGTATACATACAGCCATAGTGGTAATAACTTAATGCACAATTAATTTAAGGTAAACACCGCATGCAATATATTAGTAACATCAATTATAAATTTACTGAAATGATTGAAACTAGACCGGTAGACAATTATAAATTAAAAAGAAAAAAGAGTTACAAAAAACACTACTCACCGACAATGGTTTCTTCCAAGTGCTTTCGGAACTTTATGAGACTTGTGGCGTGAATATCAGTGGTACCTCCGTGAGAATTCAGAAGTCTGCTCAAACGGGGAACAAAGGAACTTGAGCCTAATACTGTGGAGCGAAAAGGTGGAACCAATGCAGGAATTTGGGTTCGGGGGGTTCTACGAGGAGCTCTAAAATTAAATTTATTTAGCAGCTGGGGGCAATCTATTTTATTATTGAATAATTTGTACAAGAAAGTAAGGTCCAATATAGTTCGACGTTTTTCCAAGGAGGTGTATTTAAAATGTATTAATCTGGATTTGTAAGAAGACCCTTTCCTACATTGGTTGGACGAGTGAGCGAGATGCCACAGATATCTTTTCTGGATTCGTTCTAACCTCAGGGAGTGACACGCGTAATGTGGTCGCCACACAACACTGCAGTATTCCACAATACTTAGGACCAAAGAATTGTACAACAATCTTTTTGTTTGCAACCTGCGAAAACCCCTACCTGTTCTAATTATGAATCCTAGCATGCGAGAAGCCTTTTTTGTGACAGATTCCAAATGTGGAACGAATGTTAGTTTTTTGTCAACTATCACGCCTAGGTCCCTAATATGGTCAACTTCTGTTACCATTGCACCCCCAATAGAATAGCTGGATTTTATAACATGGTGTTTTCTTGTAAATTTGACAAAAAAGCATTTATTGATATTTAGTTGCATCCTATTCGATTCGCACCACCGAGCTATACTACTTAGATCTTCCTGTAGCAGTACAGAGTCATTATGGGTTTTAATGATTCGTAATAATTTCAAATCATCTGCATATAAGTACGGGACAGAGTACGAGATACAGTCAACAATGTCGTTAATAAAAATATTAAATAAGATAGGCCCCAAGTTGGATCCTTGGGGAACTCCAGAGTTGATATCATGTTTCTCAGAGCTGTAACCATTAATGACCACGTAGAATTTACGGTTACTTAGATATGAGCTAAACCATCTCAATAGAGTTCCATTGAATCCAAAAAGTCCCATCTTTTCAAGCAATATATCATGAGGCACCTTATCAAAAGCTTTGCTCAGATCGGTATATATAACATCGATCTCTTGCTTGGCATCAATAGCTTCCGTGAGATTTTCAATGAAAGATACCAAATTCGTAGCGGTTGATCGTGATTTTACGAACCCATGTTGATTCTCCGTAATAAATGGTTTAACATGCTCTGAGATCAACGGACAAATTAAAATTTCAAAGACTTTCGACATTGTAGAGAGGATAGATATTGGTCTATAATTCATCACAGAGTTAGTGTCACCAGATTTAAAAACTGGGACTACTTTAGCCACTTTCCAGTCATCAGGGAAAACCCCACTTGATAAAGATGCATTGAATATGTAGCAAAGAGGCTCAGCAATATTAGAGGCGCAGCTTCTCAGGAAAGTAGGTGGAATGCCATCAGGGCCGGAGCCTTTATCTAAGTTAAGGGATTTTAAAACACGAGTTACAGCCTCAGGGTCAATGTGAATTCTGCTGAAGGACAGATTGTTATAGGCAGGCTTCTTCGGATATGGTGAGTTAGGCGACGTTGTATCCTTACAATAAACTTCGGCAAAACGACCTGCAAAGAGATTACATATACTTGGTCCATCACTTACAGTCGCAGACCCGTCCGTCATAGTGGTGGGGTAGGAACTGCAGCCGCCACGCTTGCTTTTAACAAAAGACCAGAAAGCTTTAGTACTTTTAGAAATCCTTTCTTCAATGTTATTAATATAATTGTTATAACATTCTGTAGCAAGTTTTTGACATCTTTTAGACAAAATACTTAATTCAATTCTATCCATTGGGTTACGATATTTTTTAAATCTTTTCATAATTACGCCCTTTTCACGAAGTCTACTAATTAAGCATTGGTTAAACCATGGTGGATATTTCCACTTGTTGGTCTTTCTTTTTTGAGGCACAAATTGTGTTATGGCGTCCCTGATTATGCTATAAAAATGAACAACTAACTGATTAATGTCATTAAATTGTGAAAATTGCTCGTCCCAATTAACCTTAGAGAGATAGTCATTGATTAAACGATAATCGGCTTGCTGATAATTAAGTGTGGCGAAGCTGCTATTGTATTGAAGCTGAGAAACCTCATCGAAACAAAAATCAACCTGAAGTGCAGGATGATAACGGTCTATTTTACATAAATTATCAAGTGACTCATTCACACTACAATTAACCATGTCGGTGAGCAGCAGATCCAATATTTTATCTTGAAAATTTGTAACTAAATTACACTGTTTTAAATTATTTTGAGACGCAAAATCTAATAAACTTTGACCTAGAACAGGTGCCTGATAATTTACATCGGAACCATTGACAAGTTTCCAATTGATGTTTCGTAAATTGAAATCACCCAGAATACAGGTATGTCCATCAAAACCTTCCAACACTGAACTGCAGTTGTTTAAAAAAGTATCTAACAATCTATGGCCCACAGGCGAGGGAAGGTATACTGCGCAGATGGCAATACGTTTTGCTGTGCCAGCAATGTCAATATCTATGATCACCCACAGATCCTCACATGTACTGTTCCAACAATTAACTGATCTAGCCTGAAATTTGTTAGACACTGCAATTAGTACACCTCCCCCCATACAATCTGTTTGAGTACCAGTAGGCTTCCTATCTCGTCTAAATACAGTGTATCTGTCATCGAACAACTCAGAACTTAAAATATTATTATTAAGCCAAGTCTCAGTAACAACAATTATATCAAAATTACACACGGCCAAGTTTTTATTAAAAATATTCGTTTTAGTTCTTAACCCTCGGGTGTTTTGGTAATACAATTTTAATGCGAATTTAACAAGAATTAAGTCCATTGCAAGATTATTATACAATAAATAAAAAGAAAGATCAAAACTACTGTAATGAATTTAAGGTCTGCAAATCCTTGACGATGATATAACCTGCACTCTCATTCTTCCTTAAGTAGATCTTTCCCCCTCTAACCCAGACAAATTTGAAACCCTTATCCCTTGCTGTTCTTCTTGCAGCGGCATGGAGTGCTTTGTTTGCCACTGAAAGATGCTCTGCGACATATATTGGCACTTTGTTTCCTGAAAATCCCAGGTGTAAGCTATTCAGTTTGTCGCTGGGATTTTTCTTGTTAAAATCTATACTAGCAGCCAAAAAAGCATCTCTCAGTTTTGAATCCCTAAATTCGGCCACTACAGATCTAGGCCGGGGACTATCTTGTTGTAATTTAGCTGTCCTGGTTATACGAACAATGTGCTCATCGGTAATTTCGCATTTAATTACATCTCCTATTTTTTTTACTAATGTCAACAAGTTTTCCGATTTCTTTTCTGGTAGACATTGTATTTCCACATTGTTGGAGCGGGAGCTTTGTTCTAATTGGTTCACACGGGACTGGAGACCTTGAATGGTAGACTGCATAGACGTGTTATTTTCCTCTAGTGTTTTGATCTTTTCCTGTGCTACCTTATGTTCCTTGCTTAGTAATTCAAAAGTTCCGTTCATGAACTCCATTGACTCCTTGATTTCCTTAAATTCATTCCTTATAGTTTTCATTTCAGCATCCAGAGCTTTACGCATATTACTGTTGATTTCCCTCGTAAATTCCGCCATTTCACTTTTAAGAACCTCGGTCATAATCGCACGTACATCATCTCGGGTTAAAGCGCCTGTCTCAGTACTAGTCGTTGGTGGCGACGACAGGGCTGGTCTCTTAGTGGAGCGAGCAGTAACTTTGGAGTTAAAGCGAACCGGTGTGTTGTCGCTCTTACCAGCTTTCGGAGCAGTACAGATACAAGTTGGGCAGACCCAATCTCTGCTTAGTTTTGACGCATCTATAGATAAGCAAGCTAGGTGATAAGCTCTCAAACATCGGGTACAAATGACATCATCATCGAATCCCTCCAAAAGAGCACAGCAGCCCCAAACTTTCTCATCGGCTTCGGACATATTTGTTATGGTAGGTACTTGAAGATCACAAAAAATAAAACAAGAAAAGTTGCTCGGCAATAAAGGCTCTCATACAAAAAATATCCGAGCAAAGTTATCAAGTAAGTGTCAATAGCACAGCACTAAATGCTCCGAGTACGATGCCTGAGAATTTCTCGCGAGAAGAAGGTCGTAAGCGCCGTGCAGCGGGCGTCGCTTACGCGTTCCAATTGAGAAGTTATGCCGGGGTACTTTTAACTCAAAAAATATTAATTCACTGAGTCTTCCACAAAAAACTGTTAATTAACACTGCTTAATGTTTGATTTTGTCCTCAAACTTTCACTCACAGTTCACAAACAGTACAAAGAGTTAGTTCGCATCGATAAATATCACCAATTCACAGTTTATCCGCGATATTTTATTTAAATTGTGCGACCGGCCCAACAACGATGCTACCGGGTCAACGTCAAACGAAAAAAACATTGTCATTGTGTCGTTTTCTCAAACTTCCGATAGGTACGTAATCTTTCGATCCTTGCTCTTTACTATTTTTACGGTCGTGCCATGCATTTTATCGTGATGTCATGACGTAGGCAATTTTGGAGCTTAGGAGAGCCTTGAGCCTGTCAAGAGAAAAATCCTAAAAAGCCTTCTACTAGACTAGCCAGCTCTACCATAGACCGCATATTGTTGAAATCAACAACGATAAACTTATAAAGAATAATTATTATCAAACCTATATTTTAAAGTAGCCTAGTACTTCCTTTTAGTTTACATTTCTATTTGTTTTTTATTCCACTTCAATATTTGATAGTTATCCAACTCAAGCACACCCAATTAGAAGCAAATATACCAGATTGTCGTAATTAGGACAAAAAATAGTAAAATAAATATTGTTAGATAACAACTTTCTACTAAACCCGATCTCGTTTTTCATTCAGCCTATTTGAAGATCTACTTATTTTTCAACATGTTTTTCTTTCCATAAACTATAGTTATCTATAACTATACCACAAAATCCAGGATATGTTTGTTCTATTGCGTGTATCTACTGCTGCACTCAGATTGAGTTGGGGGACTTTGTCTTCGGACTTCGGTTTGTCATGATGATTACATGTCTTAATTAAAATACTTTGTGTGCCGTATAATTAAGTTCTATCTTTTTTATCTTATCTATACTTATAATAATTCTCATACTGTCCAAGTCATGACGAGTTAGGTTGTAAGTTTAACCTACACGTTAACTGATAATTTCCATGAGGAAAGTCAACACGAGTGACATTGCGGTTGCGAGCAAGGTCACAGCCGCAGATTTAATGACTAGATTTCGACCTAGATCCATGCCACGTCATCATGGATCTCCGAGAAGTTCGCGTTTTGACTTGTCGTGCACTTTGGCTTCAAACCTTCGAGGAATATGAATAGGTACCTGAGTGAAATCAGTATTTTTCTCGAAAGTTATGATTTTAATGACTGTATAGGCAGTGTACTATTAAAAAAGATAAAACTTCCCTATTTTTTCTAATACAGAACTAACTCTACATTTCGCACTACGCACTTGATATCTGTCACACGAATCCTTCTTTCTTTTTCTGGGTGCCTTAAACTCATTAAGGCACGTATAAACAGGCTTCTTAAACAAGGGTCACATCTGCACCCTCTGGGTGAGATTGTTATCAAGAGCTAACCCATGATACATCAAAAATAAAATGCTGCCTGTTCTAAAGCCGCATTGATCCTTGGTGTATGGAACTTTAATGTGGAATAAGTTATCCTCCACAGACGAAAAGAAGCTCCACACCATATCCGACAGGCTGGTCATGGGCCTGAACGGCAGTACAGGGGACACGCTGCAGTTCTCCCAGTTTGTAGCCAAGAACGTCCACCTGTACAAGATGCGGAACGGGTACAAACTGGACACGGCGGCCGTGGTGCATTTCACCAGGAAGAATCTGGCTGATGCGCTGAAGAGTGGGGTGAATATTACTTTATTTTCTTCTTCATTATGTTAGGTACTTATAGTAATGGGGAATCAAACAAGACGTAATTGTCCCCTTTGATCTCGAACGAATTTTCATTTAAAAAAATGATGTTCAAAAAAAGTTAATCGAAAGTGGTTGGCCTTAAGGGTTTTTTCAGATCCAAAAATCTCTATCCAAAATTCATTAAAATCATTTCAGTGACGTACAAGTGAAAATGTCAAATTCACAAACAATCAGAGCTCTTTCATTTAAAATTTTAGTAGGCATAATTTGCAGTGCAGACATACAAATTACAGACGGCGTACCTACTTACTTATTTAGATACCTATCAACAAGAACATGAAAAGACACTTTGTCACTTTCTAAATCTGAATTTTTTGGCCATTGAGTTACTCTTATCCACTCGTTGAAACCTAATTGATAAACATAATTGATTTACTTTACGTTTCAGCATAAAAATCATCTTGATTCTTTTCCCATTAGATAAAATCATTTTCGTAAAAATAAAAAAAATATACGATTGTTACGATTTAAATTGTAACGTTACATAAATATTAATTCCCACGTCAATATACACTTTTGTAAACTGCTCGCGGCGGCTTCAGTAAATCATACGTACTTTCTTCGCGCCATTGTCGGCTGGTACTTTCATTTTTTGGATTATAAAATCGCTTAAAACAGGGTTAATTAGTTTCAAACGGTTTGCCTGAGTCAGAGCAGTCATTTACTATAATATTCCAGCGTTAATGCTATGTATTTTGTATAAATAACGATTACATGGATGCTGTTTTAAGGTCTAATTTTCTAAGAATTTAGAAATTGTACGCAACGTCTATTTAACTGAGATTTGTAAAAATGTTTACTGTTAGTACGTAAAGAGTGAGTAGTTGTTTAGGTGAGAAGGAATATGCAAGCTTAATGAGTAATTTTAGTATTTTATTTAGCTTCGTAGTACCTACGTACAGCTGTTTCAGCAGATTCTGAATGAAGTTTCATTCTCTATCAGCGGTCTTGCAATGAGATATCGCTCAATCTCACCCAAACGTACACTTATTGCAGAATGAACTGAATGCCTTTAATCTTGATAAATTAATGAATAGCCTATGTGCATTGTCAACAGTCGGCCGTTTGGTGTAGTGGTTCANTAGTTCGCATCGATAAATATCACCAATTCACAGTTTATCCGCGATATTTTATTTAAATTGTGCGACCGGTCCAACAACGATGCTACCGGGTCAACGTCGTCGTCGAAATGTCCTACAAGATTGCGTGTGGTATTTATATTGTGCTGCATTGTAGACACTTTTTATACAAAATAATTTCAGGAATAAGTACTGTTGTGACATGGTCCTGTATTATTCATTTTCTTGCTATTTTGTATTAAGCAAGCTTTTATTATGCTTTAAAATGGGTCACAATGCGACACGTGTACAGTTGTAAGAATTCAACGTTAGTACAATTAATTAATTCACATAAAAACTAATTCTGCGAATAATTGAACGGTCAACAACAAATGAGATATCTGATAGACAAAAAATTGTTTTGCTGTGAAAGCTCTTAAGCTTCAATTAATTAAAATTGAATTCTTAAATATGCGAACGTGCAGCGAGACAATTGAAATTGAGAAACGCGGGTCTCAACGCGACATTTTATAGGAGTATTTTAAAATCTTATATTGCAAACCGATATGGCAACAATTGGTTTCCAATAAAGCCTACTTTGTGTGAGATTTTTAAGGCAATGTTGTTCATCATCATCATTTCAGCCATAGGACGTCCACTGATGAACATACACCTCCCCCAACGATTTCCATAATGGACGGTTGGTAGCGGCTTGCATCTAGCGCCTTCCTACTACCTTTATGAGGTCGTCGGTCCACTGATTTATCTTCTTACCATAATACCGAATGGTTATGCAAACATCTGGCATATTTGCGTACGTGTGAGAACGACGGGCGAACTGAACGCGGTAATTTTGCATTCCTCGGGACACTATGTTAATTGGATTACCCTATTCTGGATGCAGCTCTGATTAGGATGAAATTAAGCATTATCCGAGTGTGCAATGCACTAATATTTGCATACCAAGTGCAAAGGTCGGCCACAATAAAATAGAAACGTAAAACGTTTACACGTAGACTCTACATGTACATACCCCTATCTGCCGTTTGGTTATAATCACACACGAGTGTAACGACATTTGTTCTGTATGTGCTGATGCAGACTTGTATTGTAATACTCGTAACAATCATGTGACAAAGTTTGAATAATCATGTAACCATTTAAACTGTGGTGATTGGTGTTCTAAGGTTGCCTAGCACTTTCCCTACGGGCCCTTGGAAACCAAAGTCGCCTTTCAATACGGGGTATTTTATCCTATAAAATTGTTTGCTCCACTTTACATCAAGATACACTCGGCATCAAATAAATCGCACCTCCCGCAACAAGCAGTTCTAGTTCTAACCTTCATTTCATTAAAGGAAAGGTTTTTATCCCAAAAATGTGTTTTTAGAAGGATCCAGAGTCACTTCTTCAAAAAATAGGTAGTTACGCTTAANTAGTTCGCATCGATAAATATCACCAATTCACAGTTTATCCGCGATATTTTATTTAAATTGTGCGACCGGTCCAACAACGATGCTACCGGGTCAACGTCATCTTGCAAATATCAATGATATATTACATCGTAGTTTTATTCAGATCCAAGACCAGAGATTGGTAAGGCAAATGTGGTTTTTAGCTAGATAACTACACAACGGAAAGGTGTTTTATGAAAAAATAAAACCGACTCCAAAAAACCTACACTAAAACGTAGAAAAATAATTACTAATNGGTCTGGGTGTTACTATGTATAATATAATATGTATGTATTTAAAAAAAAAAGTATATAAGTAGTATATCCGTTAAGCTAGCACCCATAACACAAGCATATTAATAGCTTACTTTGGGGCTAGATGGCGCTGTGTGAGATTGTCCAAAGATATTTATTATTATTATTTATTATTTATTATTGTGCATACACCACAGAATTTGAGTTGGAAGGGTGGGAATAATCCTGCAAAGTTATTAATCACTAGCGACCCGCCCCAGCTTCGCAAAGATGCAACGCTGATATGTATGCATGTTATAAACCTTCCTCTTGAACTATTAAAAAAACCGCATCAAAATCCGTTGCGTAGTTTAAAGATTTAAGCATACATTAGACAGACAGGAAAGCGACTTTATTTTATACTGTGTAAACATATCCTCAGAATCCATGCATGGTGAACATGCTGGTAGCCGGCTACGACGAGCACCTCGGAGGTATGCTGTACAGCCTGGACTTCTTAGCCGCCTGCGTCAAGGTGCCTTTCGCCTCACATGGCTGCGCGGGACTGTTCTGCCTCAGTATCTTGGACAGATACTACAAGCCCAGTGAGTTTCATGTGCCTCTTTATTTTAAGGATCCTTCATCATCATCATCATCATTATCATTATCATTTCTGCTATAGACGTCCACTGCTGAACATAGGCTTTCCCCAATGATTTCCATGTTGTCTGGCTGGTAGCGGTTTGTATCCAGTGCATTCCTGCTACCTTTATGAGATCGTCGGTTCCGTATGGGTGGATGTCCTTAAGGATCCATCCAAATAAAGAAACATTTATTTTAGACCAAAGGACGTCCAAAGCCACGACGTCCAAGTCCACAATCTCCACAACGACCGGTCCTGCGATGCCCGCATTCAGGTGATTCAAAATCAAAAATCAAAATCAAAAATATTTATTCAGTTTAGACCACAAGTGGCACTTATGAACGTCAATAGAAAATAATAAAAAAAGAAAAGGTAGCCCTTATGGGGCACTTTACATGTCTCCTTATCTTTTGGGCCCTACCAGCGCTTCGAGACAAACATATGGCAAGTGCTGAGAAGAAACGCCGGAACAAACTCAGTCACCACTTATTGCCAGGAATTATCTAACGGTAAGAATAGTCAAATTTAAGTACATCAAATATGTGCAGACTGAACTGACCACGCATCCTTGTCATCAATATAGTCTCGAACCTTGTAGTACCCTTTGGATTCGCGACCTTCACTGAGCCGTCGGTAGGTACATTACGTTTTCCGGCAAATGGAAACTCTACATAGACATGTTACCCCATATTATAGCGTGTGTCTTATTACGTATATGATGAAGAGGGCTATAATTATTTAAAATTAAAACAAATAAGTATGCTGCGTAACTTTAGCCATTAGGAAAAATTGGATAACCATTTTACCTTGTGAGAGATAAGATATGCAAATTAAATTTACCTCTTAATTAGCGCTTAAGTGTTGTGCGTTTTCACATTTAATTCTTTGGCACACACATTTACGGCTACGTTGATTTATATAAAAACGTTACGCTGCATTCAACGCGTCTGCAACCAGAAGCTACTTTGCACTGATTACGATCTTCAATCTTCTTTTAACAAGCAATACACGTGTATGTACTTAATATCAAGGCTGACAAGGACAGTGTTGATAGTATAAAATTTGTTCATCCATAGCCCAGAGGATTAGTGAGAGGTAGGGACAGTGAGAACTATCAACAACGACTTATGTACGAGTAGAGCATAAGATCAACAATCATTAAGGAAGATTAATCCTACATAATGACCTGATCCATGTAGGTTAGCATAGTCCACTCTCGCTCGGAGTCTATATCCCGTCATTTCAGGACGGAGTCAGTCCCACCATTCTGCCCTCCGGCAGAGATGACGATGCTCAAAGCATTTCCTCCGCAAGAAAGGGCCCAGCAAATGATTCTTATGCTACTGTTTATTCCTCAGCATTAACGGAGCAAGAAGCATACGAAGTCCTGAAGATGTGCGTCCGCGAGGTGCACCGGCGGCTGTTCCTCAACCTGCCCAACTTCTCCGTGAAGGTGGTCTCTTCCCACGGCGTCAAGAAGCTGCCGCCCATCAACCCTGCCACCTTCGTCATCAATAAGTGAAGTGACCTCTTCAGGTAACAAGTGTTCTTGACGTGCAAGTAGGTTTAATGGAACCAAAAAGAGTATAATCTCTTTCAATTTAACGACTTGGAAAAGGTGCTTCCCAGCACAGATAATTTTCTTCCTATAACTACATCTGCTACACTAGCTTGATGGAAATGATCGCAGAATACTTTTGGAGTGGACTGAACCAAAATATTAATTTTAATACATTATTACGTTATTTATTATTTTTTACATTTTACTTATGTTTTACCAGTAAATATTTTGAACGATTTATTTTTACAACTATTTTTTATACTATTTTATAATTGTTTATAAATATTGATAAAAATATACAAAGTAAATAATAACACTTTTTTTTTATTTGAGGTTGGAATGCGATTTGTTGTGATGGAATTAAAAATAACGGATTTACTAACGAAATGTATTTTAATATGTCCTCGACACACTTTTTATAATATCCAACCCGAGTACAGAAAACGTCACAGAGACCGGAAGTCTTAAATCTACCATAGACTATTAAACCAGGATACACCTCTTTTTTTTTTAAACAGTAGTGATTGCATTGGCTTGGCATTCAACACCCCCCCTCAATGTAATTACTACATTTAAAAAATTAAACAAAAATAACAATTTTTTGCTTCTCATAAACTTAAATTCTTAAATTTTCAACTTATATACTTATACTTCTTAAACTTATACTTGTTATACTTATCCTTGTTACACTTATACTTCTTATATTTTATTAATTACTTTAACTGAACTACACTGTATTATTTTCATTACTCTACATTATTAATTTTATACATTTATGCCACAGCTTTTAGTAAACTTTAAAATTAAATCCCTTCCTAATGGCTTAGTAAACAGGTCAGCAATTTGTTCCTCAGTTTTAATATATTCCAAACATATTTGTTTATTTTTAACTAACTCCTTAATATAGTGGTAGCGAATATCTATATGTTTTAATCTTTTCAAACTGTCTGTACTAGCAACTGTTATAGCAGACTGGTTATCACTATTGATGTGCCGTTCCCGAGAACGCTCTCTCAGCTGAGAATATTCTCGGGAGCGTTCCCGGGAGCGTTCTCCTAAGTGAGAAAGGTTGAGAATCATGTTTATCAAATGGAAATAAACAAACTTTCTTAAGTAAAATAGTATTAAATTAAGCCAACAGATAAGTGTATATTAAACAATACACTCTATTTGCAGTGAAAGGCTATATTCTCAGTGTTCCCGAGAAAATTCTCGGGAACTTTCTCGGCAATATTCTTTTCAACTGCACCTTTATTATATTTTATTTTTTTCGTCGTGAAATGTCGTTTTAATGATATGTAAGATGACAGAAATTTATTTTTATACGTAATTAAATAATGTAACTGTCCATTTTTTCGTTATTAACACGCTCTTATTAAGTCGTCGTGTATGTAACTAACTATGTAATGGAATCTTAGAATCTGAATTACACGCACTTTTAAGTATTGTATCATCATGAAACTTGGCAATTATATGTAGGTAGATTAAAAATGACAATACAATATTGTGGTACCAGCTGGTTTGATGATGGGACTGGAAGGTGGCCAAAAGAACTCCTAAACGAAACGGCGGAATCACATCGAGTTTGGGTTCATTGGATGTCTTTTCGAGATCTTTAAGTGCTAGATAATGTTCAGGGTCCTCCTAATGATGGAGTCAGAAGGTAGCCATAGGAACTCCTAAACGAAACGGCGGAAACTCATCGAGTTTGGGTTCGTTGGATTTGTCTTTTCGAGTACTTTAATGCTAGATGATGTCCAGGGTCCTTATGATTTTTGGCTTTTTAGTGCTGTTAGTAATTAAATGCGTGTTATTAGTTTTTTTTTTCATAAGTGCCACTTGTGGTCTAAACTGAATAAATATTTTTGATTTTGATTTTAAACTATTCTTATTTGACATTAAGGGCATATTTCACAATCGCTTAGTTAGGGCCTGTTTCGCCACTTCTGGATAAGTTGTGGATAGCTTGTCTGACGGATCATTTGACACATTTTTATAGAAAACAAGTGCTAGCTAGATTGATCCGACACTAAGAAGAATGGTAATACTCCTCTTCAAAAAAGGTGACAAAACCTTGTTGAAGAATTATAGACCCATTTCGCTTCTGAGCCATGTCTACAAGCTGTTTTCGATAGTTATTACGAATTGTCACGCTAGCAGGCTCGACAACTTTCAGCCCCCCGAACAAGCCAGTCTCCGAAAATATTCTTATAATAATATACGCAACGGCAGATTATACGCAAGAAGAGAAGGAGTACAATCAGCCACTTTGCGTTTGTGAACTATGAGAAAGCCTTCGATTCGTTTGAAACATGGGCAGTGCTTCACAGTAGCGGCGTAAGGGGGGGGCGGTGGGGGCGGTCCGCCCCGGGTGCCAAGCATCAGGGGGTGACAAAAGTCGCGCAGATTAGTACTCACTGACGCATCTGCATGGCAAGGACGGTCGTGATGTCATGACAGGGGGGGTGCCATTCTGGGGTGCCTTAGGTTATAATTTATATTATGAGGGGGGGGGGTGCCGCCCCGGGTGCCAACCTAAGCTACGCCGCCACTGGTGCTTCAGTCTCTTCAATTGTGCCAAATTGACTATTGATACATTAAAGAGTTGAAAGGCTTGTACAAACACGCCACAGTGACAGTCCGTTTTAAGATCAGAACCCGAAACCTATACCTACCGGACCCTAACCAGTTGCAGCGAGGGGTGAGACAGGGAGACGTCATCACAACCGCCCTGGAAGATGTTTTCATGCTTCTGGGCTGGAGTTGATTCAGCATAAATATCAACGGCGAGTACATCACCCAGACATCAGACGATATCGTAGTCATGGCTGAGATTGTGGAAGATCTAGGCACAATGCTCGATGGCGTCAACAGAGTCTCTCAACAAGTGGGTCTCAAAATGAACATGGACAAGATTTAAAAATCATGTCTAAAGACCGTGTTGCACCCACTCCTCTATAAGTTGGAGGCTCTACACTCGAGGTTGTTGACAATAATGTATACCTGGGACAAACAGTCCAGTTAGGTAGGTCCAACTTCGAAAAAAAAGTCAATCATCGAATCCAGCTCGGCTGGGCAGCCTTTGGGAAGCTTTACGATATTGTCACGCGGTTTCTCCGTCGCGTCGCCACACCGCTTTAAATCCACTTTGAATACGCTTTGAATCCGCTTGCAATCCGCCAGGGTGGCAAGGGCCTTAAAACTCACAGGCACATTGATGTTCAAATACCGTAGCCGAGTCCTAAAGCCGCGGTACGCGTTGGCCACGAAAAGAGTGAGCAAGACAGCAATATCTCACTCACACGTTTCATGCCTTATTTATAACGACTAGTCTTAACGCCCAGTTAATAAAACATCGAAACATTACAGAAAATATCACATATAAACAACAAAATTAAAATGAAAACTAAATGCATTCTGTCGAGAACACTGAGAATATTCCCGGGAGCGTTCTCGGTTCTCGAGAATATTCTCACTGGGAATATTGCCGGGAACGAGAACTTTCTCAGCGGCACATCTCTAGTTATCACACAATNTTGACAAAATATACGTGTCTATAACTTGAGAAGTCGTCCTTCAAGACCACAAAGTATCTTGACCCTCCAACAGATGTTTCCTCCATGGGGCCACATGTATCCGCATGGATCAGTTCACAGGTTCTAGTGCTGACTGTTAGGATATAGAATTTTATCATGAGATGACATGTTGCTGGCAGGTTTTATTTTAAAAGTAAACAGCATTAGAATAAAGTTTGAAAATAATGACAGGTGTTGAAAAGCAAGAAAATGTGACATTGTGTCATTGTATTATTGAATTTCGATAGAGTCAGTTGTAAATGTTTTAATATTTAATATGTAATAGATTTTGATAATATTTTAATAATAAAGTGTGTGTGAGTATTGAAGTGGCGTTATTATGATTGAATAACCTCCCAGGAGTTGTGTGGAGAGGCACACTCCTCGAACAGGTTATGGGCCCAGCGTACGTATCCAGAGGGCTGTAAGAATTACCTATCTCTTGAATAAGGAGAATGAAAGTGAAAGATCTATCCTGATTTTGTTTTTGGAAAATTTTAAAACAACAATATGTCGGAAGAAAATTTTAAATTATCAACGTTATCAAAAGGAGAAGACTATACAAATTGGAAGAAGAAATTGATATTGTTATTGACAGCGAAAGATATAGATTGTGTTTTGGAAGATAATGCTGAGAGCAAAAAGGATTTTAATAGAAAAGATGCAAAAGCAAGATACATTATAATAAGCTCATTATGTGATAAATTTGTTGTATATGCATTGAATTGCAATACAACAAAAGAAATTTTACAAAAATTTGATACATTATTTCTAGGACATAAAGATACACAGATTTGTCAACTTTTGGAACAATTTTACAAATTCAAATTTTCAAATTCGGATTTGATGATTGACATAGCAGAAATTGAAAATCAAGCAATAAAATTAAGAAATTTGNACTGTTATTGTTCACCCTACATTCACTTTTGTAATGTCCAAGTTTGTTACACTTGTAACACTTCACGTTCTTCTTAGATTTAACCAGGAATGCCGACGAATTAGATGTAGTAACTTCTTCATTTTTCTCATTTATTCTTTCTTCCTCTATTAATAACCGAGCAACCAGATTGTCTACTGTTTGTTTTTCTTCAGGGGCTGACTCCCACGCCGAAACGAAGTGTTTGTACTCGTCAGGCAGCGACATCAGGATTTTTGTAATGGTGAACTTATCAGATACTGGCTCTCCCATCTGTTTCAATGTGTTTTGCATCTCCTGTATTTTAGAAAGGAAAACTGCCATTTCTGTACCTCTTTCAAATTTAAATTGAAAGAATCTCTGTTGCAATATATGTATACTTGTCTCCGACTTCTGCTCGTATACACTCATCAGCTTGGTCCACATTGCTGCGGATGTACTGCATGTTAAAATGTGCAGCATCGCCTTCTCGGTCATCCTGGACACTATTATCGACTGTGCTTTGGCGTCTTTGGCATCTGACTTAGCCCTGCCTTCCTCCGCGTCCGACCGTCCCTCAACGATGTCCATCAATCCTTGGCTTCTCAATAGCACCTGTGTCTGGAACTTCCACACGTTCCAATTGTTGGATCCTTCCAATCTAATAGAATTGTGATTCCCTTCCATTTCGTTATTGTTATCGTCCTATCTTGTCTGATCTTAACAAGATTTTTCACGACTTCACGTGCAAGCCGGCAACCTTCCGGCAACCCGTTACCGAAGCGAGAAATACTAATACTATTGCGATCACTTTAACTTTCTCACTACACAGATATGTGCCTGGGCCCATAACCTGTTGTGATGGAATTAAAAATAACGGATTTACTAACGAAATGTATTTTAATATGTCCTCGACACACTTTTTATAATATCCAACCCGAGTACAGAAAACGTCACAGAGACCGGAAGTCTTAAATCTACCATAGACTATTAAACCAGGATACACCTCTTTTTTTTTTTTTTAAACAGTAGTGATTGCATTGGCTTGGCATTCAACACGATTCATTCTTAACATACATACGACTACGTAAGTGTGCGCGGATATAGATAGGTCATTAGTTTAATTAACTAATTGGAACATTATTTACTTCTTTCATATCAATCGAAATAAGTATGCAGTTGCGTTTGGTGGTCTGTTATAGGTATCGTTCATTCTTTCATAGCAAAATATCTGATACAAAAAACCATAACAATGTAACTAGTTCCCGATTCCATTTTAGAAATTATGATGCAATAAAGTTTCACTTGGCAAGTAGATAGACAAAGTAACTGATAACCAATCCCTAACTAATGAACACTAAAGTAAGGTTGGGCACCCACTATATTACCATAAACTTGAGGAAATGTTACTCATTTCTGCCTAATGAAGGAACTGCATTTCAAGATTAGCATGCAACAAGACTACATACAAGTTTGCATTTCTCTTCACTTATGCTCTGGTCTGAATGCATAGGTACCTAAATACTTATGTAACTACATAACCCTTCGATGCTTACTATTTATGAATGAAATGTTGCATACTGAAACTGAAAGAAGTAACATGAGTGGTTGTTAACATCCACGTTTCTATAAGTCCATAAGTAAAAGTATTTTTGTGTCTCTTACAGAAACTACGTTTATAAGACTATTGTAACAATGCCTTTTTCCATTTTTCCCTCATTCAAGGGTAATACATAATTAGAAATATGAGAAAAATAAAATCATATGGTTCTTCATAAAAAATTGTAACTTAATTTGAAGTTTGCATTTGAACTCGCTTCAAATTCTGTACTTTCTCAAGGGCGTCATCTATATTTTTTTCTTTTATAACTTCGGTAAGGAAGTCTATTCCCACATTTATAACTCAGAAGCAGGGGCTAGCCACTAGTGCTCACCGCACCGATGCAGAACCGAACCAAGGCGCAGCGTTTGCATTTCTCTTGACGGCTGCAATAGCAGACGCATTTCCATAGCCCTTTGGGGGCAGTTGCATAATCATGTGTAGGGTTGCCAGTCATCCTATTTTCCTACCCACTTAAGGTCCTGCCCGGCTAAGATTTATCGATTTTAGAAGATAAGCCCACTTGTCTAAAGACATCGATAAAATTTTATCGTAACATCTTACTAGCCCATTTTGTGTTTGCAATTAGTTGAACTTCATTAACTCCGTTTTCAGTGTGTATTACATGCCTATTCATAGTTTCCTGGTTTAAAGCCGAAATATCCTAATATTTCACAAAATTTTAATTATCTCCTTTATTATGAAGTCGGTTAAAAAGTTTTCTTTTTCTTTTGTACTAAGACATTATAATCTTTTTGTCACAAAGTTTACTTTTCAAGGATAAATAGTAACTAGGAAGATGCCTGTGAATACTGATAACCCGCATACTTTATCTACTTATTTTACTTGTTCTTTAAACGAAACTTGTGAATGAAACGTACGGTAAATAATGTGTTACTGCCTATACCTACCTACATTAAGGCTTTCTTTCTTCATACAGCTTACTTGATCTATCACTATAATGGTCTATTTTATTCTGTGTGACAAGATAACTAAAGCCTGGTCCGTGAGCACGTAGAATCCCGTCCAATGACCCCAAGCTACCCATCCTTATCGCTCGCGCGTAATTATATTGCTGTCGCGACTGTGCGACGCGCGCCCGCAGTGAGTGTGTGAGCGCGACAGCAACATAATTACGTGCGAGCGACAAGGATGGGTAGCTTGGGGTCATTGGACGGGATTCTACGTGCTCACGGACCAGGCTTTAGTCACCTTTGGTCTTATAAATGACTTCATTTGTTATTCTAAGGTGCTATAGAAACTCGATGGTAGAGACTAAGAACTATTTCAAATTGCGGAATAATTTTCCTACATTTTATCCTTCACTTCTCCAGTCACAAGATAGCAAAGATCTATCTCTGATAGTATCGTTACTCCACTGTTGACTCGCGTCATCAGCAAACAAGTCAAGGCGCAGGCGCACGATAACGCAGGACTCACGAGCCGTTCATTATCGCTCGTACCTATGTACTGAAATATGAAAAGAGCCGTCACGTCGCGGTCGGCTATTATTACTCGTGTAATTTTGTAATAATAGTCTATTTACGGAATAAATGTAGAGCTAATGGGAATTAACATAATTATCTCACTTGTTCCCAACGAGACCCAAAAGTGTAACACTGTTACTCGTTGGGAAAAAACTCATAACACACTCAAAGAAAGAAAAAGCGAAGAAGATTAGGACAAGAGGACATGACTAGGGTCAACTCCATCAGTTAATATTTTTTCTTATTCTACTGGACAAGCTGAAGCGTAGATGTTATAAAGAACTAGCTCGTCTAAGGCTGGTTTGCACCAACTTACTTCTATAACAACATCAAAAGTCTGTCATACTCCATAAAAAAACGGTCATGGTTGTCTCTCAACTCATGCTAAGAGAAGTCTATTTCATTTTGATGCTGATTTATAGAAATTGCGAAATAAATATTTGGATCTGCCATTGACAAGACACCTCCGCACCCGAAGAGCTAGTAAATAAGTGTGAGAATGCACGCCATATGCGAAAGTATTTTGTCGGCACATTCAAAATACATTTCAATTTGCATCGTAAGTGCTTCGCAACATGAATCTGGAGCCCGTAAATAGACGCAATTATTGGTTCACTGACATTGACCTTCCATGTTTGATCAAGATTTAAAAAAAAAACTCGATTTCACGTTTAATTTATGTACAAACTAGCTGACCCGGCGAACTTTGTTCCGCCTTAATGGCAATAAATAAGCAGACTTTTTTTTTATTTCGAACGGGATAAAAAGTATCCTATGTCCTTTTCCTGGCTCTAAACTACCTCCCTGTCAATTTTTAGCTAAATCGGTTCAGCCGTTCTTGAGTTATAAGTGGAGTAACTAACACGACTTTCTTTTATATATGTTACAGGAAATGTATGAAATCCGTCATTGTATACAATTCCTAGGAATTGTGTATAAGTCCTAAAATCACCCGGAAATGTGTGATGTAAATTATATTAGACACATTTACTAGGAAATTTACACATTTCCTAAACAGCAATCGGAAATGTAATTAAGATTTTAATAATTACCTACGCGTGGACATGCGGTGCGAGGGGAGGATATTGCATCATCCGATTACGCGGAGTCTCTATCGAATCGCCAAATTTTTTGTACGCCTATGGCACACAAATTTTTAGCCGAAAATTTTTTTACACAAAATTATTTTTATTACGCCACTTTTTTTTCTCCCGAAACTTAAATGGCGCTACCGCGCCGCAGCTGTGTATGTGTAAGGTCGCAAGTCTAACCTAACCTAACTGAGACTTTGTTATCCAGCTACAGCAGTACTAAAACCTTCATCTCAATAAAAGTTTAATAAAAGAGTTTTAAAATTAGGGATTTCCAATACTTCAGCGTAATATGCGTGATGCCGAAAGAAAGGTATGCCAATAAATTTTAGGCAAATATTTTTTTCGGCCAAAGTATAATAGTGCGAAAACAACTGTCAGGTTAAACAATAATAATTGTGAGTTAAAAGTACCTATCGGCCAATGTGGTTTGGCGAAATGAAATTTTAGGCGTACCGAGGGGCACCCGATCACGCGACCGCGCTTGTGGCGCTTAGTTTTATACATTTCCTAATACAATATTGGAATTCTATAAAATTCCTAGGAAAAGTTTACATTTCCTAGGATATGTGCGTATTAAAAAATCTCTGAAGCAATATTTTAAACATTTCCTAAATAGCTTCGGAATTGTATACATTTCCTAGGAATAGTATACAATTCCTGGAATTCATACATTTCCTGTAACATATATACAGTGTGAGTCACGTTAAAGTGTACATATGAAAATAAATGAAACTAGACCTATTTTTATCGACAAAAAAGAGGTCAAAAATTTTTTGAGATTTTTTTTAAATTTTTTATAGAATTTTTTTTCTTCCAATTACTTATTGTAAAGAAAACGTAATAACTTTTAAACTAAGCGGTATATCCTGATAAAATAAAAACAGTAATAATTCTAAATAACAGGTGATACTAAAAAAATACATAAAATACACAAAATAGGCCAACAAATAATAAAAAATGATACTTTTTGAAAAAAATCTGCTTTAAAAACCGTGTTTTTTTGGTTATTTGATGAATTTCTCCAAAAGATGCCCCTATAAGCGTTGGTTTTTATTACTTTATATTATTCTCTATCGTATTACCTTCGTAAAACCTAAAATTGCATGTCTCTATCCCTATCACAACGTTTGCAATGATCGTTTGAACTAAGCCTCTCCGGGCGCGCCATTCAACGCTTCGTTAACAACGAAACTGAAAATGGCTCTAGATTTGTAATTTTGATAAAGACAAGTTAGATTTCAAATAAAAACAAAAGATTTCGAAGAAAAATAAGCATTTTAGTTAAAATTAAAATTGTCTCTACCTGTAGCGGAGAATAATGTTGTGGCAGGCCTTTGTTCAAACGATCATAGCAAATGTTGTGATAGGGATAGAGACATGCGATTTTTGGTTTTACAAAGATTATACGATAGAAAATAATACAAAGTAATAAAAACCACCTACTATAGGGGCACTTTTTGGAGAAATTTATCAAATTACTAAAAAAACACGAATTTAAAAGCAGTTTTTTTTTCAAAAAGTGTCATTTTTTATTGTTTGTTGGCATTTTTTGTGTATTTTATGTATTTTTTTAGTATTGCCTGTTATTCTGCATTATTACTGTTTTTATTTTATCAGGATATACCTCTTAGTTTAAAAGTTATTACGTTTTCTTTACAATAAGTAATTGGAAGGAAAAAATGTCTATAATTTGTTTTTAAAAAATCTCAAAAAAAAATTTACCTCTTTTTTATCGATAAAAATAGGTCTAGTTTCATCTATTTTCATATGTACACTTTAACGTGACTCACACTGTATAGATAGATTACAAGCAAAAAGTAATAGAGTCAAGATAATCTAACATCGAAAGTCATGCATATGCGGTTCGAAAAGATCGATATCATAACGTGGGAATTAAAAGTCGAAAGAGTAACAATGCCTTATAAAATTAACATTATTTTGCTAATCAATAAAGTTTTATCTTCGACACAAGCATTCGCAAACATTCGTTAGTGATTTAATTGAAATACTCGTGATTAAATGTTCGTTCGAATTATTTAAGTAATTACAATTAGTAATGAACTTAGATTCGGTGATATTTAATAGCATGTCCTTTTTAAATGGACTATACAATAATACAAATGAGATGTCTCGGTTGACTGGCTGACAGATTGGACAACGATTAGCACGCGCGAAATGGCGGGCACAGCTAGTCGATAAAAGTCTCTCACAATCGTTAACGCCTTGTTTTTCATAAATAATTAAACAAATTATTACAATAATGATGCGATTTGCCACCTAATTACAGACGGAACAAGCAATTGATATTCAATAAAAAGAACTTCCCCTTTTTTTTCAAACTATTAACAGAGGAAGTCATTTTTTAGTTCATCGTGGTTCCCGCAACAACAGTTTTATGATCTTATCAATTAATTCAGAAAGCTGAAATGAGTTTTCATTACATTAACAGATATTCTTGTTCCAAATTCATTTATCAAATTGAAATGAAGTTGTTCGTCGCGAATTTTGTTACGTTCGCTCCGAATGTTCGCCAAACGTTGCAGTGAGGATGCGGCATAAGATGAGAACAATGCTTGATAAGCGGCCATATTTCACGAGCAAGCAGTGACAAAACAAAAGCCAATAAAAATGGGCAATCGCGAGAAACAACGAGATGAAGGTATAGGGGTGGCACTTGGTTGTCAGGTAAGTTTTTACGAAAAATAAGATGAAATAAAATGTCTTAAATGTAATTAAAATAAAGAGTCAAAGACTTTTGTTTGTGTCGACAAAGTTTCAACAACGCGATTTTCTAAAGTTCTAAACAACGGTACTTAAATTTAGCAAGCAACGACAAACTTTGGATGCATAATCCCGGCACGTAGGTAAAGCTTTATCTCACATTTTCTTAAGTAACGTAGTTAATAGCTACTTCCTTCTCAAACTTAATCTTAGAGGATGTTTGCATGGGCTTAATGACTTATCATCTTAATATACATATTACGTACTTAGTTATATTGAAACTCTGTTAAGTGTTAGTGTATGAAGTCAGAAAATATGGTTTTAAAATGTATGCTTATGATGCCTTCAACCAAAATATTGCAGCTTCAGTAAATTCGTGGGCGTTAGTAGACTGTATAGTAAGCTAGATTTAGAATGAGAACTTGAAAGTGGCAACCTTGAATCGTCTGGAAATCGCGATAAAACGTTGCACACAGATGAAGTATTGTGTTGCGGATCCAAACTATATGCATGAGAACGTTGCTCATTTGAACTCTGGCTGAAGATTGCGATGATATGAAGGCATTGCTGCACTATTTTAATTGATGAACTTTAACTTGGAAGGTGTTAATTACCTACGTTAATTACATACGTTTATGTCTCAATTCAGAATTGAATTTGCAAATATCTAGTCACGTGAAAATCTAAGGTGGATTCTATTGATCCGGAAAAGGCGGGCTTAGGAGACCATTTCAACCTTCCTAATCAAAATAAATTAGTAAAAAGGGATCGGCCAAAGTATGTTACGCCAATTATTAATTTCTGAGGCTTAATAAAGGCAGACTTTCCAAACATTAACTACTGTAGTAAATACTAGTTTTCAACAACTTTCAGAAAACATTTAATGAACACGCGATTGAAACTTGTGGTAACCTGAAAATTTGATTGCGGTCAGTCTGTTTACTCCACATCATTCGCGGGGCTTGTTTGCGGTCGCTTTTAAAACGAGAGCTGCTTATTCAAGTTGTTTACACATTAACTTATGGAAAATTATTGTATAGAGCTTTATATTTTCAAACGATTTGATCAGGGATTTAGGTAAATCAAGTTTTCCGCGCGCTAAGTAGTAGTAAAAGTTCTACATAGCAACACAACATAAGGCAGGTACTATGTAGCCATTTCTATTCGCAACAGATCGATTTACATCATTTCACTTGATTTGATAGTTCATGATTCTTCTCAATTAATAAACATAGTTTGCGCTATCTCAGAAATTGGACCTAAATCTTGTGACAAAAATCATGATCTCCAATTTTTCCGGAAAATAAGTAGTTGTTTCCTTTCACAATTTGATTGATCAATCAGGTAAATAGTGCTTAAGTTTTTCTAGATTTATTTTGCTTATTTCCTAATAGCTACTGAACTAGAACAGACGAAAGATAGAGGCGATGCAAAAAATACCCACTTTGTAACGTTATTTAATTGATTTAAGTGTGAAAATGTTAAAAAAACAAAATGATACTCGTTTACAGCAAGTTTTATTTCTATATTGTCTGGACGTTATGTTGGCACTGTAAGTACTCGTATTTGGTAACATCTACATTAGTAACTGTGTACCAAGAGCATTAAAATTTTCAAATAGTGTATGTTTTACTCTTTTCAGGGCACTCACACACGACATACATAATTTATTCTCTTACCCCTAATTTCAGAAATTACGGGCTCTATATTACAAACAAACTTTCATTCCCTGTTTTAACTTCTTCGGGATTTAATGACAAAAAGCATGTTTTACTAGTAAGTATATTTAGAGAACTTCTATATTAGTTTAACGTGAAAAACGGACAGACAGCACACAAATATTTCCGCGTCATAATTTAATTTGGATTAAATGAGCAAAAAATATTGCAATCATTAGAAAAAAAGTCAACAAGCCGGTAATCAAATATCCCACCAGCTAGAGAAAATTGATTTTCCTTTGTTTCTGGGGGCCTTAAATGTCAATGTGAATTTATAGGATCCTGAAAATACATATAGGTACAGGTAGAGTACCTAGGGTCTTAAACATTTTTCACGGTGAGCGTCGATGCGTAGGTAGGCGTACGAAATGGAAAAATCCCGAGTGGGTCCCAACATCCCCGAAATAGCAACAAGAGGCAAGTGTTAAGTGAATAGTTTATGGAAATCGTAAATCCTCGGGCGATATAGCAGTCAACCCTTCCATTTGCGACGATTCCGGTCCGCGCGCGAGCTGTTCAATTTATTCGAAGAACATCGACGCCAGAGTCGGCCTAGGGCCCGGTTCGTCCCGTTCCGTGTCTATCCGGAAAATATCCGGTTTTCCATCGGGACGCTACGGCCGGGGCAGGGTAAAAATGTATATCTACCCGTTTAGTTAATCAAACCCCAAAAGGTCGCATAAGGGTCATAAGACCACGTAACAATTGACTATCTAACTATTGTGTCTCGATTCGCGGTGCTTGAAGGGCTAAAACGGGCGTTAGCACATCAAGATATACACTCGTATTTTATGTGATTAAGATAAGTGCTATTTTGCAGTGAAATCTGAAAGGCTCTATAGTATGTGATGTGCTGGTAACTGTACATGCTCTTTGAAATCGATAGTGCGTATTATATTTCATTTATATATTTTGCTTTCCGTATTTGCATCAAGACCGAATTAAATGTTTCCAAATAAATTACGATATGTAGTAGGTACTTGCCATAAACTCTAATTTTTTTTTAAATTCACAATACCTCCATAATTGAAACTCAATTGGTTTTTGTGTTGTGAATAAAATGATATGTAACCAGTAAAAACTAGAGCCAAAAGTACGTCTCTGGATCCAACGAAAGCTCAGTTTTTAAAGTAAACAGTGACCAGCACGACCCAAGCACTTCTTGTTTGCCCAACAAACTCGTCCGCTGTTTGCCTAGAAATTAAGAGAACCTAATGCTTTGTAAACATAGCATGATTTCTCGCGTGTTTTTATATTAAAACCGCGAATAAAGATATTACCCAATATCTAGGTTTATATTATATATTATATTTTTTGCCTGACAGTTAGTGGTAATCAAGACATTAGCGTTGCGTATTATATTCCACGTGCTTCATGTATTTATTTAGCAGGCTATGTAATATCCTGTCATATTTACGTAGAATGCGCTTAACACATTATGTGCATAAGATTGAGACAGACGAATCACGATTCACTCTACCAATTGACTTCAAATGAAATCTACGCGAGTTGAAGGATACCTAAGTAATTTGGTCTAGGTATATTGTCAACAGTATCTATCTAGATACACTAATAGTAGATAAAGGCTGAAGGATTTTACAGGTACTACTAATATTTAAAAAAATTCTTGTTGAAATATCACTACAGTGCATCCATGTATGTATGCTCGTATGTATAAAAGGATAAGTCTGTTGCATGAATTCCTGCATTATCTTTTATTACCTACTTACGTAGATAACATCAATTGCGGTGTGATTGATAATTCAGTTATTGAAATACAGTTTTATTATAAAATAGGTATTAACACAACAATCCTTAATAAATGATCGTAGTTACAAACATTTTATGCCTTTCCTCAAGTTCCCGGCAAAACCGTATTTGAAAGTAACTAAGGATTTTAAACGTGCATTCATTAAAATAGCGTCTACCTTTCATTACGCTCCACTCATAAACACCGGCGTAACCAAATTAAAATCTTAGCTGAAGATCTTAAAACTTAATGAGATAACTTTCTAGAAACAATACTCAATGTTTTACAATTAACAAAGACTTATCAATTGCGTGGCGGTTACTAAGGCACCCTTAAACCTTACCGGTTCAGAGCTAATAATTAAACACACACAAATTCAAGCACTTCACTAATTCTCACACAAAAATCATTTTTCTTCAACGAAGCGCGTGCGATAATAGACTTAAGTACAGAAGAAATAAGGCTGTTAATAGCGGTGACGCGACATGAACGCGTGCGCACGCTCCGACGCGCAGGCGCGGATGAGCTCGGAGGCTGTTATCACGAGACTGGCAATGAAAATAACATAAACGTGTATGTTTCCAGTTTACGTTTTGAAAGATTCATGCGGTTATAAGATCATAAGTGTATTACGTTGGTCTGGCCTTGAATTAAATTGATTTTAAAAAGTTATTTCTAGTGCGAGAGTAAAACCTGACTACTTACTGCTACTGCCTAAGCTTTTTTCGCAATTTTCAGGAAAAAATAAGATAGATAGATTTTGAGATAATATCTTTCCATTCATCAGAACTATGGGTGATTTTCTCATATACCACTTGATGGTAGAAGACGCAGGGCGTGGTAAGTAAATATGAATAGATCCTCCTTCTTTTGTAAAGTCGGTTAAAATGGAAAAACTTCTTTGTCGAAACGGAATTTTAAGCTTGAGTTTTTCTTTTAGCCTTGCATAAGTAAAGCAGAAAATCGAACGCACAGCGTTGAATAGCGCTCTGTGATTGGTTTGTATGACACCCTGTGTGTTCACGTGCACTGTGAGACCACATAGTAATGTTTGTGAATACGTGCGTAAAACACTTCAAAGATATTTTCATATGTAGAGAACCTGCTAAATCTACCCGTATTTTTCTGTTAATTTAACCATCGTGTAGACAGTCATTAGAAAATATTAGCAGTTAGTGCCTGTCACCTTCAATTGTACTTCAAAATGACCGTATTTGCATTTTTATGGATTTTTGGACGTAATCGTCTTCATTTCTGCTAAGTAGTTTCCTTTTACATTCACACTTCAAGATAACGCTGGAAGTATTTTTCATTCAGAAACATAAGTACGAAATAAAAAATAAGTTATGTTTTTACCAACAAAGGATAAGTACTTTTTGAAGAGTCGGTATAATAATTTCATCCTGACAAGTGGTATACTTACTTAGTTTCCATAAAAACAAGTTGTGGAATTTAGGTTCGTTTTATTTTGTTAAAAGAAAGCTCAACAAAGTTTAAAACACTGAACTACCAAACTCTTGTACTTTTGATTGGCTAAGTTACTTTTAATTAAAACTTTCAAAAGCTTCAGTCCCTTGTCTGCTATCTGATCTTGATAAGGGATGTTTAAGCGAGTTATCAAATTAGTATCAGCTTATCTACAGGAGCTTTTTTGTATGCTTAGGTATAATATTATGTTAAAGTATCACCTTCCAAAAACAAAGAAAAGAAAACGTATAGGCTTGATGTATTTTAAAAAACACGTCGTGGTTATACGTTTTCTATGCTAAATCACAAATGAAAATAAATTTATATACCACTGATAATTGATCCAAAGAAACTATATTAATTTCTTTCAATTAGAGTAAACACGTACAGCGGCGAGATGAATGCTAGCTTTAAATCATCACCTGTCCGTTTGCGCGCGCGCTGTTATCACTGCCGTAATGGGAAACGACAGTACGGTTAATTACTGGTTTAATTATTCCGCAAAACATGGTAGATATACTTCTCATCATTGAGGAATATCATAATGTACACCTTTCACAACCACTCTTTGACATAATAATTTGTATAGCAGTTACCGTTTTGTTTATAATGTTTAACTAGTAGACCCTAGACCGTTTCCTTTCAATTCAAATTCAAATAATTTTCAAATAGGTTCAGATCATTTTCAGATAGTCTTTACAAAGGGCTCAATGTTCTTCGGACATAATGTATCAAGATTCACGATTAAAGTTATCATAATAATAATTAAGGCAAATTATATTATATCGAGGAGCTTTAAAAACTCGCTACTTACTTGATTTACCTACTGTGTTCATAAAGTTATAGTTAGGTTTGCATTTGTGGACAAGTTTCAGAATTTTAAAGTTGCATGAAATATTTAAAATAATGATGCATGTATTGGCAAATTCTGTGAAACAGATCACCGCAATCTAGCTGACAATCTTTTTGTTTTCTTTGTTAACGTAGACAAAGCTATAAAGTTAGAAGACGTCTAATTCCCGAAGACACGATTCCCATTTGAGTGTGAAAATCGTTATTTTCTGCAATATTATGATGTCACGTATTCAAAACAAAGAGAAATAATTTAGTCATTCATTGTTATACATCATTTACATTAGTATTATCTGTTTCTTATCGCGTGCGAATTGAGTTGCAAATGTGCAACATCTTTATAGAGGCGGTAATAAAGACAAAGATTATTTAGTTTTTAACATTTGCACAATAATCGTTGGCTTTTTCAGCGCGTTTGATGCTAACTCGAGTGGAAATGATTCGTTCGGGTTACATTCTTAACGTAATAAGTTTTTGGTGATCGCATAATGATCTAGTCTAGACATTGTTTAATCAGTCATAGTGGTAATAATTAAAAACACCCTAATAAATCTATACCTCTATACTAATATTATAAATGCGAAAGTAACTCTGTCTGTCTGTCTGTCTGTCTTGCTACGCCTAAACCACTGAACTGATTTTGATGAAATTTGGCATAGAGGTAGTTTGAGTCCCGGGATAGGACATAGGACAGTTTTTCTGTGACAGACAAAATTCCACGCGGGCGAAACCGCGGGCGGAAAGCTAGTAATAAGATAAGTGCTTTGTAAGGAAAGGAAAATGTTTTCCCTAAGAAAGATAAACTTTTGATATGCCTTATAACATTATGAATGGCTCTACATAATAATGAAAAGTTTATAAAAGAATATTGCATAAGGTAACGTATTTCCCTGCTTATTGCGTCATTAATAATTTTTCGCATAACTATCTATAATTACCGTTAGCAGATATCATAGAGATACGCTCGTCTACACCGTGATGTTTCAATTTGTAATTAAATGTACGAAGTGTGAGGTAAATAAGTAAACAAATATTTCCGTATTTATACTAATGAACTTTCAAGTGTTATGAGCTTAACGGCCTGACATGCCCAACCGGCTTAGCGTGTATTCCTAAATAAATGCCTACGGATCAATTTTTTTCAGACAATCGAGTTTCTATGTCCAACTAATTTAATAGTTTCGTAATACTCGCACTTCCCTGTAGCTCACTAATTGATAGATACTGTTAGATTTGAAATAATTGTGTCTTCGATTATGGGTCTTATTGCGTTATGTTTAAGATCAAACTGCGTCTTGGATGCTGCGCCAAGTTTCAAGTGTGGGGTCAGCGCAGATGGAGTGTGACGCGCGCGCAGCGGTGCGTTCAGGCGCGGGAAACTAATACCTTATACGTCTGGCCCTTTGAAGTAAGTATGAGATGAAACTCAAGTTTGTTGATGAATAAACCTTGAATTATTATTGTGAGAGTTTTCTCAATTAGAAGCTACTCTATAATTTTCACAGCTTATTAAAAATTTCCTAGAGGAGTAATGCCCGTTTTCACCATCAACCCCTAATTTTTAAGTGACCCCTATGAAAACAAAATGCCTTTTATGTGTTACCGTAGGGGTCACATACCAATTATAAAGGGATTGATGGAGAAAACGGGCATAAAGACGTTTTTAGAGAAATTCCGGAGATAAGTTATCAGGATTTGAGTGTTATTCAACTATAATTTTTATTTTTAATTAATTTTTAATTGTAATTTAATATTATATAAATAATTAATTTTATAATTTATCAATATTAATTAATATGTGGGTACGACTAACTGTTGTAGAATATTTAGTAATGTACAAGATTTGCAATACCCTTACAGGGTCATAAGTTGAGACTTTAAGTTTAAGATCACCACCTATGTACACTTATGAAGCAATAAATGATTATAATTATGCTGATAACAGGTACCTACTTATATTAATTGTTAGAAAAATTTAAAACCTTAATACTATGCGTGTAGTGTAAATATGTAAACTTGTAGCTACTCGTATACCTCCGATTAAAGTCTCTGACTAAAACATTGAAAACTAATGAAAAGCATAGAAAATGTGCCAGCAAAGTAAAACTGCAAATAGACTTCGCTACATTTTCCACCATTTTCAATGAGAGAATCATTGAATCGGAAGTAATTAACCGAAAACCTGCAACTTCGCTGAAAGGAATGAAAATCCGCTGGAAAAATTCATTTGAGAGAAAAATGTACACTCGCGGGCAAAGTTAAGGGGAGTCTCAGTGGACAGACAGAACAATTGGATGTTCTCTTTAGTTAATTACACTTCAAAGAACGACGTCCTACAATAAAGCTGTCAACTTTTTTGTTTAGTTAGCTTTGTTATGTAACAAAAAGGTAGTTTTAATATTGTTCAATTACTAATTTATACTATACCAATTTAACCATACTTTACTTGACAAAAAATAAGACAAGAATTCATTTAACAAAACTTTATTTTAACCAATCTCTCCGAGTCCGAACACATGAGAATGATAATGATAAGTATTTCATATGAATTACTTTTAAATTTAATTTACTTTTTTTTTATCCCCAACGTGGAAGCTCTTGGCCTGTATCTCACCTGATGGTAAGTGATGATCAAGCCGAAGGTGGAAGCGAGCTTCACCCAGAATCCTCAACCACGGAGGAACTGGCTATCTTACCTCTAACTGCCGGAACACAACAATGCTGTTAACATTGTTGTTATGGCGACAGACTTAGGTAAGATGGTGGTAGCTAGCCAGGCGGACTTAGAACAAGCCCTACCACCAACCAAACCGAACAGAAAAATCTGCCCCCACTAGGAATCGAACCCGGGACCTCTGCGTCTGAAGCAGGTGGTCTTACCACTAGACCACAGAGGTGGTAAAGTATGCAAGTGGTGTACGAATGCAAAAGCCTGCTGAAAACCGGTGTAGGATATAGGATTATATTTGAATTACATTTTATGTCAACTGAGGCGCTGTTTTAGCTACGACTTATGAAATAAGTATTTGTTTTCTGTTTCTGCGCTTATTTTGTTTTTGGTGTCTATATTTATTTCATGAAGATTTTTCTATTCTTATGACCTTTAATCACCCTAGCCTAACAGCTACATAGCTTAGCTACAATTAAAGCTCTCCAAGAAACAAGCTGAGCTTATAGTTATTCCACAAACAGGCCATAACTCTCGTGATTTCCCCGCGCCCATTTATCTCGGCTGTAATCAGGCTGAGTTATTATCACCTACTGTGTTGGATCAAATTAGGAGGGCTCGGGCTATAAACACGATCTCGCTGGTAATTGATGTATCTATCAACCCAAGATGTTCAGATATCTTGACACAAGATTAATAGAAGTTGGTTAGTTGATAAACTAGTAAAGAAAACACTAAGGCTGAGTTGCACCACCCAACTTTGACCGTAACTTTAACGACAACCGGTGTTTTTGTGTGGAATTTGACAGATTTCTGACGTTAGTCAAAGTTAAAGTAAGATGGTGCAACCCAGCCTAAGTAAAATAGGCTATGAATATACAATTAACAGGCAAATCTTGGAAATTGGAATTGGAATGTGCAAATCATCGAACTACCCTCTTCTTTTCTTGCGCATCTGGGTCGAAGATATTTTACCAATCTACCCACAATTTACCTAGTATTGAAAATGTCCGTATACCTTGGGTAGTTACATGTAATCATTGACATAAGGTATAAAAAGTTCACCATTTAATCGTCAATGAACAAGTTTATTATGAAATGAAACAAACAGGTGTACGATTACTCAAAATTTTATAAATGTTGAACAACTATTAATTAACTATTAGGTGTTAACAGGCAATTAAGACCTATCAACAAAAATCTAGCCAATACAGTTTTTTTGACTCAGATAAGTATTACGTATCTTTTAATGCAACTATATTTAATTTAATAATTAATTAATACAAACAAAAAAACATTAGCGCTCCATTTGTAGGAAATTATGTTCCCACTGATAAATAAACTTTCTATAAATACAGCACAAGTTTGAATTATTATTAAAAATGTACCTGCTATTAATATACTCTTGAGATATTACATTCTACTTACCTAAATTATTATTTACTTACTCATATAAGATAGTACATACACAGCAAACATAAAAAAGATAGGAATAATTTTGTGTGCTCAATTTATCACGCAATGTAATGAATTGTACGAGTATTTGTTACTATGTCTCATCTATGACGTAGTTGACTTGCGTAGGTAAAAGTGTATTTACCTTATCTTCCTACACTAGTCTCAACTAATAAGTCTAGCTAGATACGTTTCCATGTTTGGTCTAGTTCCAGTCTAGCTATAGCTAGACATGTTTCCGCAAATATGGCATCCGTCGCGCGACCCGGTGCAGGAAGTCCTGATGGACAGATAGGCTCGCGACAAACACGTTCCAGATTGTCCCTTGAATTCGAAAATCGGTTTAAAATCGGTTTTTGAGAGGTTTACTTTGAACGAGGATCTAGATTTGATATGCAATGAAAATTTTGTCTGATGTAGAGTCAGCTTTATCCCATCAAAAACAATACTTGTCAAAAAAACCAAGTCTCGCAACTCAGTTGTTCTACGGTAAAAAGTTGTGAGATCCATGTAATACCAAGTCCAGGCCAGGAAATCTTTAACGTTTTACATAAATTATTGACTTGGCCATCGCACTAAATAATTTAATTTACACGTGTTTTCATGCGATGGCCAAGTCAATATATTTATGTAATTGTTTTTGATGGGATCTCATTTCTTTTTGTATTTTGTAGACAGCAGTTATGTATCTAGAAAACTGGACCGAAATTGAAAAATTTTACTCGACTTGGCGGTTGCGCTACCGTGCCCCCAAATATTTTAGTTTTTCCTTGATTCATACACCAAACACTACTTATATTCCAAATTTGAAGCTTCTAGGTCTGCTAGAAGTGCCTTAGAGTTTTGATGATCGGTGAGTCAGTGAGTGACAAAATTAAGTAACTTTGACCCGTTATAATTCTTAAACTACTGGTTCAAATTGAATGAAATTTTAAATATACCGTGTCTTTACAATGCCTGCATAGCTAATGAAAATCCAGCCTTCTAGTTTTATCCACAACGAAGTTACAGGCGGTCGAAAATGGCCTGATTTGAATAATGTAGGTTTTAGTACCTAATTATTAACTGTTTACGTCCTACCTACTCTACTAAATTTTATTTCTTGAAATCTAGGTTCACTAATATTGAATTTCACATGTAAAGTAATTAATATGTATCTGCATAAAAATACATCTTGAGTGAATATTCTGGAACAAAACGGCCAGAGGGTTCAGACGTTAAAAAATAATTTATAAAATATAGATAACGATTACTCAGTTACATGCTTAGATTTTATCATGTTATCAGGCTCACTCTCTAGCCATGAATGAAACTGAATAAACAAACTATAAAATTCCATTAGTTGCCCATTTCCCAGAGCCGAATTTGCATTAAAACTATCCGTAGTACTCATTCCCGCCATTGGTTTCCAGGATAAATCACGCCGAATTGCTCTCTGAAATTCAATTTAAAAACGCGAAGTGGCGGATTTGTTGCTTTTTCCATGGAAATGTTCCGATGAAAGCCCTTTCCACCGGCCGGCTACATTCAAAGCTTTATGCTCAATAAATTGCAGTTTCGAATTTGTTTTTAGACAGAAGTTAAATGAATGGGACTGGGTAATCGTCCGTCATCAAAGTGGTTTCAAGGGTATATAGTTAAAAAAGGGTAAATGCTATATAAATGTTTGCTTGTGTACAACTTAGGTTATGTTGAATTAAAGACACAACATATTTCGACCCATGGAGTTTTTTCTCGCTTTGGCATGTAGAGTGACCTAGATCCCTGTTAAGAAAATAGCTAACCTTCCAATTTCAGTTGCAGTTAATTTAACACTGCATCATGATACTAATTTAATGTACTTTGCACAAAGTTTTTACACAGGTTGTTATCTCCTACGTAACTCTTATAGCAATGTTTCAAGTGTGTGAAACACGTTCGCCGTATTAAAACGTTTTATCCTTTATTGATCATCACGTTCCATCAGGTGAGTAAGATGCAGTCCAAGAGCTTCCTTGTTGTGGATAAAAAAAAACGTTTACAAATCAAAGTTAAAAGGAATCGCATAGGACCATTCAATACTTTATTTGCAAAAAAATGTGTGTAGCCGTGTAGTTTACCTCATCATCATCTCAGCCATAGGACGTCTACTGCTGAACATAGGCCTCCTCCAATGCAGCTACTACCTGACATTTTTTTAATCATAGTATACTTTAAAAATCTAAGTGGTGGATCTAGGAGGATTTTAGCCACACAGGGCAAGTGCCGTGCTTTATACACTGGTAGTAATCTAAGCTAACCTAGGTCTCAACATTTCAATACTGAAAACTAAATATCCACCGCACAAGGCGTGCTTTGGCTGAAGTAGCGACCAATTTATCCCTATAAATAGCTGCGTTCGTTATTGATTGCCGTCCACGCTTATCAATCGGTCCATTCAGTATTGATTTAAAACTGGTTGATTTTATCAATGCGCGGGCTACTAGGTACGAGTAAGTATTCACTAATTTGGTTTGCGAAAATATATCAACGCGCAATGAGAACGCGTATGGCCTCAACCGAGATTCGAACCCGCAAGCTTAGCGACGACACAGACGTAGATTTTCTCTGACAGACCAAAATTGTTGTTAAGCCCGATAACTCTATATTCTAAAAATATTTTTTGTAAGATCTTGCACAAATTGTGAAATTAAATAATCTATTAAAATCATGCCGGTGAACACTTGGATGGAAGCTAGGTATGTATGTAATATTTATACAATATGTAATTTTGCTTGCAGGTATTGTACTCAAAGCTTTTGTTTCAGACTTTGACCAAAATGAATGACCACGTTCGAGTTATAATATGATTGATCGAGTAATTTATCATGTCATTGTGTTGGTTCTGTTATTGGTTTTACTGTTTTTAACCTAAGGGTTATTTTTTTCTTGACCACAACCACATAAAATTATATCAACTTAACTAATAAAGTACCTAATGTTGAAGATATAACAACTACCTTTACTTTCACTATTTAGTTTTGTGGTTTATGAACAGATTATAGTACGATTATTAAGGAAAACTCATTCCTATTTGTATTTACACATCATTTTCATGATATCTAACTGTAAATAGTTTCATAGGTACAACTCTTTAATGCTGAAATTCATGAGGATAAAATTCTCATTATTTAATTACGTTTTCACTACAGGTTATTACATTTTATTTTCCTCTCAACGATTTACTTTTATCCTTGACCGGAGCATCAGCGGTTGTCGGGGGAATATTAAATAAAAACTGACTAAAATTATTCAACTAGACCGAGCTCCGTTTGGCGCGAGCAGCAAAAAGCAGTGATTCATCAACATAACTAACTGTAAACTCTACGCAAGGTTTCAAATTGCTGGCGTTGCTTGGTTCAGACGCTACTAAACACTCTACCGAAAAGTAGTAGAGGGTTCTGCGTTTTCGGACGAAGCTAGAATTCCGCGCATGCGTGGAATTTTTGCTGCTGTCACACATTGTCACCTTGCCCGTGCCTTCTAACCTAAAAGTCGAACCAAAACAAACGATCACCCTGCCCGGTATTTTGCGTACACAAGAATTTCTTCGCTTCCCATTGGTCCGAGACATCGAACCATCGGCCCCAAATTAGTTGCTAGTTAAAAACTATTGTGTGTGAACATGAATTGAGTGGATGGAGTTTGTGGCGAATCGATCTTGATTGCGAACTGCGGACGCTCGTGCATTGTTGTGTTTTGTGACTGTGCGGTGAATTTTAATCGTATTTTACTAACGTGCGATTAGTCGCGTCGGGCTCTTTGGACAGCTGTTGCGGATAGAGGTTATCGCCCCTCTCTTTTTCTCTTGAAGATTTTGGAAGTCACCGTCACCGGTAAGTTGTTTTTACACTTGTGCAAAAGCGTCCCATCTGTGCGCCTAATCAACATTCTTATGCCCGCTAAATCTACATAATGGGTGTGATAAAAATTTTCTTACATTAGTAACATAAGAAGCTCTATAATACCTATTTCCTATGTTACCCTAAAATATTGCATCATCCAGTTCAAATTCAGAGTAACCAGTGCCAAACTTTTATTTTTACCAGTTTTAGGTAAATTACATTTATTTTATAACAGGTCATGTGCATTCGCAATTCTCTTTAAATTCAAAGTACCTACTTACTTAGGGTAAAAAACAATTTGCGCACCACCTAAGTGTTTGACTATTTTTCCTAGCAATTGTATTAAAACCACTGCATGAATGAAATGCGTGCGTTGTGCGTGTATTAGTTAGCTATCTGCAAAACGCACTCACGAAAAATAAGTCTAAAAAATTATAATAACCAACTTGTAGATTTTTTGACTCTGCCTAAAATTACCGAACCTGCGTAACTTTTTGTCCTACTTTACTTTTAAAATAAGCACTTTCAGCAGAATTAAAATAGGGTCAATAACTTGCGTCCAAGTTGCGTTATATCACGATAACGCGTGCCATCTCTGACGTAGACATTTATTTCAATTCAAATAGGGACAGGGGTGACCCTTGGCAATTTCCTTGAGGCGACCCCTCGACCTTCTATAAAGGGCCATTCCGGTTAGTTCGGTGTCCGGTTTAATGCAGATGTATTGGGCCTGTGGTCTAACCGACGCCGCGATAAGTTTTTATCACTGACCCTTCTCTCACAAAACACCCTTTAATTTCGAGCCTTGAGCTACTTTTTTTTCGGCATAATTATTAAAGCGGCCTGACCAATAAAGTTACTTTAAGTCGGTTAGGTCAAAGACAGTTTTAGGATTTAAATTATGTGTAAACTGATTACATATTATCTAAAACAGGACCTGCCAAGTGGTAAGTGTATACTTTAAAATTACGAACCTAAAATGGTCTTTATAATGTGATGTGCTCTTTTATTTTCGCCTTGACAAAAGTTACGCACTCTGAAAGTTCTAAACCTATTGCTGTTTGTATTGGAAGATACTAATGATGTAGGTATCCTACCACTAATGAAACCATGAACAATGTAGCTACAAGTACTAAAAATCATAGAATTGTGATATCGGAAACATGTTTGTGATAGTTTTTTTAAAAACACGATAAAAACGAAAGTTCACGAAGTGCTACGAACTTTACTTTTGTAGTGATAAATAATATCTTGCATTAGAGTTGTAGAGCTATAAATCTACGATATGCGTTAAATGTGTTAGATATTGGTAACTTCTAGAGATAAGTAATATTAATAATTACTATGTGGTGAAAGATTTTGTGAATACAGCGTTCGTTGTGCTTGCTACGAGAGAGACTCTAACCCATGTTCCTATTTAGTTCCTTAATAAAATTAACATGTTGACAAATATTGACCATAGATTGATTCAAGGCTAAATCAATCAGTTTAATTAAATGACAATCATTAATTTTCATCAACATAAAGAAGCGTAGTTCAAGGTATTATTTAAGGGATAGGCCATCGGCTGGCGTCCAGTAGTGCGGAAAGATTACTCGCTTAGCATCGCGCCATTTCGCTCAAGGAACTCCGGCCATTTCTCTTGGGATCGAGCGCCACGTCACTGGAGTAGGGTCAGCATAAAAGGCTTACATAGTTTAGCCAGTTTAGTGTACAAATTTCCACAATGCATACAGCAAACGAATACAAAAATATAGAGTGCATATTCAACCATGTGTGATTAATGGGATCGATGATGGAGCAAATTATTTTATCGCGATTTCATCATCAACATCATAACTCTTTCATACCCATTGAATTTCATGACTTTTGTAAGCATTCAACATACTCAATAATATTTATTGACGTTCTAAGACGTTGAAACACAGTCAAATTACACGAAAATCTTGAATTTTTCTAGAAAATAGTTGATAAAATATCTCTCGTGTTTGCTATCGGTACTTTCAGTTTAATTCAGACTGCTGAACAACGATCGGCGTGAATTCACGCGAACTTTAAGTTTCCGAAAGGCTCCTCTAAAATACGCTTCTTCATGGTTTAACTTTGACAAAATATTTTTTTCTACTTATTTTTGAAACGCAACAACTCAGCGTCTACTCCAAATTATGTTTAGAATAAAAATTATTTAGGTATTTTGAATAACTTATTAAACAAGAAGTTGGTTTAAAACAAGAAAAAAAATATTGCCGTTTTTTACAAAAAGTAAGAGCACAAGAAGTGTCTATCCATATTGCTTGCCTTGCTTTTTAACACTGCCCTTTTCCTCTGTCCCGAAGTGATGGTAGGTGAATTATATTATTAAGAGTAGGGCGCACACCGTTGATTTTTAGTTGGCCGATAGTTGTGCCCGATTTTAATTTGTATGAAGAATCGGCCAAATCGAATCTGCGTAGTGTGCGCACTCCCATACATGCCCATACTGATCAACTGCCCGACTAAACTATCGGCCGACGAAAAATCAACGGTGTGCGCCTACTCTTAAAGTTCAATAGAGCTTTTTAAAACTTACCTATTTACTATTCAGTCATAGTCATAAATGTTTATTGCATCATGTTGGTACACTTAGGTACCGTTTCAATAACTTTTTCGATGCCAAATTCCAATAATTTCTCCTTGAGCCATAAAGCGCGGGAGCTGTTGACTCTAGATAAAGTACGAGAACTCTGCGAGCCCAAGGCAACCTTGCACTGATAATGCATTGTCACGTTATCAGTCAAGTTACGTCGGGTTGAACGACTAGTCGCGATGTGAACAGTGCCAATAACTTGAAGTTATTTCAATAAACTGATTGTCTATGTAAAAAAGAGATTATTTAGTGCCATTTTGCAACTGGTGCAGTGCTGTTCAAGTCAATAATGATGGTTTACTAGTGTAGTTCTGCCTTATATTCTCTGGTATAACAACTTTGCATAAAACATTGCATTCAAACTTTACTTATCAGGTAAGTTTCATCATCATCATCATCATGTCAGCCATAGGACGTCCACTGCTGAACATAGGTCTCCCCTAATGCTTTCCACGTTGATCGATTGGTAGCGGCCTGCGTCCAGCGTTTCCCTGCTACCTTTACGATGTCGTCGGTCCACCTTGTAGGTGGACGTCCCACGCTGCGCCTTCCGGTACGCGGCCTCCATTCCAGAACCTTGCTGCCCCATCGGCCGTCAGTTCTGCGTACTATGTGCCCTGCCCATTGCCACTTCAGCTTGCTAATCCGTCGGGCTATGTCAGCGACTTTAGTTCGTTTACGGATTTCCTCATTTCTGATTCGATCTCGCAAAGAAACACTAAGCATAGCCCTCTCCATAGCACGCTGTGCAACTTTGAGCTTCTGAATAAGGCCTACAGTGAGAGGCCACGTTTCCGAGCCATAAGTTATCACTGGTAACACACATTGATTGTAGACTTTCGTCTTTCAGGTAAGTTTTTTTTTCACCAATTTAAAGCCAAGTTTGGAACAACCAGGTGCTATCGTGAGCTAATCTACGATAAAGTATGCTACGCTATTTTGAATATCTACTTATTTTATTGATATAGAGCCCCCCACATTCATAGAGAAAAAGAATTGTGTAATGTTTTCCTTTATTTATATTTTGTTATCGATCAACCAAGACTGATCTTGATTTAATTCTCAGAAAGAATTTTGTTATCACTAAACCTTACAATGATCTGGGTTTTCAAATAATACCGAAACGAATGCCAGAACAGTCGGACGTAAAATCGCTCGTATTGATATCGTTAAATTCGCCTGATTACCATCGATATCGACTGATTAATTCGATCACGTGATATGTCAATATTATGATCATAATATTAGATTATCGTAGCAAATTGTGTTCATAATGACAGGTGTTATTGTCGACGAATTTACCCGACAAACCGGCAAGCTCCCCACTTAAGTTGTTTGTTGAGGAAACGGAGCGGTAAGTGGGGTAAATCCACCAGTTGTCCAGAGCTTAGTTTGGATATGGCAGCCCTACCTAAAATACGCAAAAACGAGGTATATTAGGTAGGGCTGCCTTATCTACTTTAAAATTTACAATTCTCATAGCTTTGACCGAAAGCTAAGATCTAGAACCTGTTTATAATAAATTCTATACTTGCTTGCATATAATATCAAGTTCGTTCGTTCGCTTCAGCCAAATGACATCCACTGCTGGACAAAGGCCACCCCCAATGTTTTCCACTTGTTGCGCTGCCCGCATCCAAGTTCTTCCCGCGACCTTTACCAGATCATCGGCCCACCTAGTAGGAGGCCTGCCCACGCTACGTCTTCCAGCCCGTGGTCGCCACTCGAGAACTTTTCTGCCCCAACGACCATCATCTCTACGAGCTATGAATAACATGTTCATATGGATGGTTTAATACGGTCTCAAAATATCATTTTTGTTCTCAAAGGTCATATTTCCTTTCATATCTATTAGAATTTTAGAATATTTAATATCCACGCTTTCAGGCGTGATTCCCGCGTGCTCACCAAATGCTCCTGATACGCGTGACATCGACGGCGCATGTATTTATTGCAATTTTATTCAAATGCCGCTGCAATGCACATGTGACCAAATAAATCACGATTTAACGCCCAAGGCATTCTACATAAATTCGTTCGACGCGCGGTGCATTCGCGCCATTTGTACTTGCGCTTGTTTATGATAATGTCGTGGTTCGTTTACAGATAGTGCAATGTTCGGTTTGTATTTAACTGTCAATTCAGTTAGATTCCCTTTGAAAACATTACCGTTTCCATAAATTAAGAAGTCACTAAAGTTTACAAATCAACAACTTTAACAAGAGTAATTTTAACAAACATTTCAAATGACTGATCTTTTTTAGACGGATTCGATTTCTTTCTCATTCCAATGTCGTAAGATTAGATAACATAATTATTACTTAATTTGAAATAAGTATAGTCACTTGAAATATTTTCTTCTTTTCAGGTACCCTACCCGAGCTGTTATCAACGAAATTATCTAACACGTGTATTAGTCTTCCGATGGAGACAAAAACGGTCTAAACTCTAATCTAGCGGAGATATCAGTTATGGGACCAATCACCTGTGATACTACGCTAGCAGACAAACCCAGATAAACATCTACTTGTAAAGAAAACTGCGCTCGATCAGCTCGATAATGATCGAAGTTACACAAAATATAAAATATACTCAGATCCAAAATAGGTAACCGATTTGGTTGCAAGAAGTGTTAAGAAAAAACAGTGTTCATTAGTGAAACAAAAGTGAATTTAAACTGCCTTAAACGTTTTGATAAACTGTTTAAAATTTAACAAATTAAGCGATAAAATTCAGAAAAGTGTTCTAGATGATAAAGTGAGTGCTAATTCGAATTTAAAATTGCATCGTCTTAGTGATTTGATAAAAGACTTTAAATTGCGAGAGACTTTAATTAAAGACGATCAAAAACGTTTCCTACTTAAAGACTGTGAAACATGTCACCACAAAAAGATGGTCGAACTGGCAACGGGTTGATTCATCCTGAGGCGTCTAAATCCAAGCTGCTACTGGCTGAAGATCCTCCTCACAAGGACGTGGACCTCATCCCAGGAAGCGTCATGGACGGACTGACTATCGACGCTCACGAACCTCCGTACGTTGTGACGAAATGGCGGTGGGTTATTCTGACCCTGTTTGTGTTGTTCTCAGCATCGAACTCAATGCAGTGGACCCAGTATACCATAATACAGGACATAGTGACAAAGTATTATGGTGTGAGCGGGAATGTGGTGTCGTGGACTTCTATGGTGTACATGATTACGTACGTGCCGCTGATTTTTCCGGGGAGCTGGCTGCTGTCCAGAACGGTAAGTATCTTCCTTTCTTTTTTTCATTTCCTTCAATGACGCCATTTCGATGGTTGTGAAACGAAGTGTTTATTGATAAAATAGCTAAGGGGTGGTTAGAGGGCGGTTTATTTTTCTCTAATAATTACCTAATTAGTGAGAGAAAAGAGACCAGACGTACCTATCTTTAAAGCAGTCAATCATAAAAGCTTGAGTTTAAAGGCAGGGTCAAATAACGTCCGACGCTTTTATGATTGATATTAATTCACAATCTATCTATATAAATTGACAGGGAGGTAGTTTAGAGCCAGGAGAAGGACATAGGATACTTTTTGTCCCGTTCGAAATTAAAAAAAAGAAGTCTGCTTATTTATTGCCATTAAGGCGGAACAAAGTTCGCCGGGTCAGCTAGTATATATAAAAAAAAGTCGTGTTAGTTACTCCACTTATAACTCAAGAACGGCTAAACCGATCTAGCTGAAAATTGTCAGAGAGGTAGTTTAGAGCCAGGAGAAGGACATAGGATACTTTTTATCCGGTTCGAAATAAATAAAGTCTTCTTATTTATTGCCATTACGGCTTGGTATTTCTGCTAAAGTAGGTATTTCGCGCTGTCAAAATCTGCGCGCGCAATACTTCGCCGAAGACAGCGCGCCAAAGAGCTCTCGCGGCTACACAGTATAGAAATACGCAGTTGGTTAGGTTAGGTTGACTTCCTTCCGTTCAAGCGTCACACTCACAGCACTTTCTAATACAAATCATATCCAAGTGATACAAATTAAAACAACTTTCAAAATTTTTGGGAATATTATTCTATCGGTAGATTCTCGGGAGCTTGAGCGATTGGAAAAACATTTTATGATCAGTTACTCGTAGTAGCGATTATTTAGAGCTTGGATAATAAATTATAGTTGTTGCAATTCACGAAACTTTGCATGAGGTTAATTACATGAATCAGTACACGCATCAATTTTGTTCAGTTTTTTTTTTTATTAATAAATAAAAATATCATACTAAAATTGCATACATTTGTTTGTACTGGTCTGGGTGTTTTCTTTCCTTAATTTATGTATAACGTATGTACGGGGCTCTGTATCGAAAATCACTATGAGCATTGAGCATCACACACGGTTACCTGGAGTGCATTACCGCAGCATTTTTTTTATAAATGTTGTGCTTTAGAGAGTTGAGAGTATAGCAGATAATTAGTCCATCGTGAGCAGAAATTTGTTCACTAATAGCAAAATTCGTTCAAATTATAGTTTTAAAGTTATTAGGAAAAAACAGATTTTGCTGGGGTAACGTTTCAAACATTACCGTGGCAAAATTTTTTTTTGAAAGTCGTTCTATCCCGGAACCAAATACATGGATAGATAGCTCTTGTTGCGTAGTAATTTGTCCACGAATAGCAAAATTTGTTCGTGTTCCGGTTCTCATCGTGCTATGAAAAGTAATGTATAAACTAATCTAATTTTCTAAAATGTTATAGTGTCATGCTTCTCAATCTTGACTGTTGCTTAGCTTTATTATTAGTTTTTTTTTCTCTAAGAGATAACTTGGTATTGTCATTCTCACTAAAATGTCTCTGGGGTGGTGGCGTAATGAGGCGGGTCGTTACATTCCCTCTAATATGGTCGAGTGAAGCGATGGCTGGTTCACTCGTCATGTCTGTGAACAGGCGCTGCTTTCGGGGACTGGTCAATCCAAGTTATTCCAATTTATGTATGCGAGTCATTTCTACTAGTATTTAAGTATGTAATCTGTAAGTCTAGATATTAGCACGTCACTACCTTGTTTAATATACCACGCAATTTTGTATACCCATTATACACTATACAAGAATACATGGTAAATTCAGTGAACTGCTCCTGAATCGAATGTACCTACTACTGCTATTTCTATTTATTTATATTAACCGGCAGACAGTGGTGACTGAGTTTGTTGCGGCGCTTCTTCTCAGCACTTGCCAAATGTCGGTCTCGAAGCGCTGGTAGGGTAAAAAGATTATGAGACATGTAGAGGCTCCTTAAGAGCAAAATGACGATTTGTAAGAACTATTTATTAGTCTAAACAAATAAAGAAATTTTGACTTTGACTTTCATTCTTACGCATGGTGGAGGAAGGGACGCTCTAGAGACAAGTCTACAAGGAGTCATAAATGAACTCCAGTTTTAAATCCGTTGACATCTGCTGCATCTGCCATCCTTTTGGCTAGAAGATTCTTCTATCTTACAGCTTAGACCTTTAGCTACGGACCTTAGACAGTATTTTTTATTATTTATTTGTGTCAGTGTGCTCTTCTAAAGAGTGTAAGACGATTGTATGTAGGTACTATTAAAATGTAATTTTAACTCATTGGTTTTGTCTCATATTTGAGGAATGTACTATAGTTCCAAAATACTGAACTGTCCTATCAATGACATTGACAGTGGGGCGCCACCATCAATACCGGATCGCTGGTTCCGATTTTTGCCATGTTGGAAACCATATAGTTGAACGATGGTAGCGCCCCCCTGTCATTGAGTTTGGCGAGACAGTTCAGCGTGGGTCATCTATATGTATCATGAGTAGAGTCTTCGTTTAAAAGGATGCGAACGATTTAAATTTCAATAGGTAGACAAAATTGATAATTCTTATTTATCAAAAATTTAAGCTTTCTCCAGTAACACTGATATTATTATACTGTGACTCATCAAAGTCATCATTGTCAAAAATATTGACAAATCGCGAACTGTCACGGCCAAAAAACTGACACGCGTCCGTCCTCCGTAAGCGCCACCGCGCGACTGATTGAGATTGTCCAAGCCGTTATGGACGATTTTTTCCACATTTTTTAACATAGTAACTAAATAAGACGCAATATAAAAATTTCATCCGTTAAAAGCCCTCAAGTTATTTCTGAACTTTAGTTTAGTAAAAGATTTAGAATCTCAAATCGCATATTTTAAAAATAAAACCATAAATTGAAAACGAATAGAGGTAACTTTGGGAATTTATTCTATCGAGTCAACTTCATCAAATCGTGTTTCCATCCGTTAATAGCCCTAGAAAATATCCTCAACTATGCCCAATAAAAATCTTAGCCATTAATTTTACTGTTTGGTACCTCAAAAATGAAAAATGAAAACCTCATTTTCGCCATTTTCTCTGCTACCCGGCCTTAAGGCGGAACAAAGTTCGCCGGGTCAGCTAGTAATTGATAACGCACTGATTCGTATATTAACTACGTTTCTGGCAAAGGAATTGAATTTATCAGCTTTAAAAATAAGTGTTTTTTGAGTTTAATCTATCATAGATCTAAGATAACTAATTAAAGAGATCTAATCTCTTTTCCATCAGATGAGATTGAGATTTAATGTAAAGTTATTATCTTGTCAATGGTATAAAGATATTCGGTTTTTCGAAATTTCTAAATAGCTTAGTTAGACTCTGCATTTTACAAACTACACCAAACACTTCAGCCAAATTGCTGCCTCGATGACGGGGCCATGTTGACGGGAGTCAATTGATTTTCTATTAGTTCCGCGTACACGTCTGTTGATTTATTGAACAGTTTGTATAACAACACAAAAACAACGTAGTTTCTAATCGTTGTTACCATACTTATTTAAATGTTAAAATCTTTTTTATTAATATGGATTTAGAAACCATCTTGTATGCCGATTACAGCATTTCTTATGCTGAAGACTACGCTGTAGATGCATCAGATGCTTCTGTCTGTTCTATAATACTAACGTGACTCTACTTCTCTTCCTTAACTTATCTAAAGTTCGAATACGGAATCTCGGTCAATATTATGGGATTATAATAATGATACTTGTCATCTTCCGTCAGAGGAAGACAACTAAAGCGATGGGAAGACGATTTGAAACAAGCAGCTGGGCCAGAATGGTTACGTACAGCAAAGGACAGAAACAAATGGAAATCTTTAGAGGAGGCCTTTGTCGAAAGACAAGCTGTTAAGAGGAGAGATAAGCCGAATGCCGAGAATACTATTTTAGTTTAAATGAATTTTTCTTACCTCTAGTTATAATTTGTAATATTATGTATAGTGAAATAAGTTAAAAATTAACAGCAATAAAGGCTTATTTTTTTTTTTTACTTGTCATCATTGTTTTAAAATTAATAAGAGATATACAAATATAGCAAAAATATGTATCTCGGTCTCAGTCTGCGATAGGTTTAACGAAAGACGAAACTATATACTTACTCATACTTTCTAGGTCCTCTTAATAATACATTGGCTTTAAGTCTAGTAGTTAATCTCCGGTGGTTTCCATCAAAGGCCGTTAATTGAGAGTCGTTAGAGGTAGACTAAAGACGGCATTAACTCTAATGCTGACTAATGGACGCACCGGCTAACTACGGTTTAAATCTTCCCAACTTTATTTCTAAACGATTTACACCTTGCGATTCGATCCGCTATTTACGAAGGATTAAGTATTCTGTCGCTCATTTCTTAATGAAACGCATAGATGAGGACAGAACGTCTAACAATCTCTATGTAAATGTCTGGGATAAAATTATTTTCCTGGGTCTAAAGAGTCTAAACAATGTCTACCTATACCTACCTAATTTCATCTAAATCGGTGCAGTAGTTTAAGCGTGAAAAAGAATCATACAAACAAGTCACTATTACTACACTATTACGTGTTACTAATTGGCATAAAATATTTCAATCGCTTTATAAAATGCTACAAACTCAGTAATCGGTCATAATAAGGCCTATTGTATCAGATAAAAGTAAATGCAATTAAAATTCCCAATGCCAATGATTTTATTATAAGCCCTTGAATTAAACTAGTGCAATAAAGTAGGTACGCTATCAGTTTTATGATGATAAGGGTTTATGCGTAATTTTGCAATTTTTATTGAAAAATGATAAATCACTTTGTAATTTTTATCGAGGTTTTTATCAGTGTTAAGATTTTATCGGATGATTCTTTGATCTTGTTATTATTAAAATACCTATTATGCATAAATCGATTCTAGTGTACAGAATTACAAATGATAAACAAAGGTAAAAACGACGCAACGATATAATATAGGACTTGTGTTGTCGACTCTCCTCCATAAGTGCCCATACATCCTTGATAAATACATTAAAACATAGGAAGCATGTACATCACACACAGTAAGCATTTTACTCATGAGTTGATATAGCATACTCGTAGGTAAACATTATTACTTAGTTTCGATTGAGATCATTATTGCAAATCAAATCAGTTAAAAAAGGAATACTAGGCCAGTCTGAAAGCAACGTTAACCTATTAAATAATTAAAAACTTACTTTTGTCTAAGAAAACAGGCTTTCAAGAGTATTAAAGCTTCAAAATCGAAACTCGAGAATTCTCGAGCTCCGGTGATTTTTTTCTCGTCTCGAATGAAGCCAAATTTCTCGAGTTTTCTCGAGTTCGAGAAGGCTCGAGCAGAAACCCTAGTTGAAAGGTGTAAGGCGGACCGTGCTCGCAGTTTGAACGGCTCTACCAAGCTACCAAGTACGTTGCTCCCACCCCCTTTCCTGAAGTTTGTTCAGTGGGCGCCAAATTAGCGCTGAAACTTCAGTTATTTTCAATGCACACCTTTTTGGACATGGAATTTTAGCACACTAATTACGGAATGTAAATTTTAATTGTCGGCCGTTTGGTGTAGTGGTTCAGAACGGACTACTATGCCGAGAGGTCCCGGGTTCGATTCCCGGCCGGGCTGAAATTGAAATGATGAATTTTAATTTCTGCGACGGGTCTGGGTGTTACTATGATATGATTTAAAAAAAAAAAGGTTATTTGTAGTATATCCGTTAAGCTAGCACCCATAACACAAGCATATTAATTGCTTACTTTGGGGCTAGATGGCGCTGTGTGAGATTGTCCAAAGATATTTATTTATTTATTTATATTTAATTTACGCTACTTTTCGAAGTAAATTAAAAAAAAGGTTTTCCTGCACTTTTGCACAAGTTAATTTTGGTTCCTGAAAAAACAAGATGAACCTACAATTAGACTACTTTAAAACGCTGTCTTTTCTTATTGTTTATTTATCTTTTCTTTTACCAGCAAAGTAACATTCCAATAGTGAAGCAAGTATTCGAGATATTACATTACCCCTAAAAGTTAAAATTAAATTATCCTCAAATTGAATGTTTGCCAAGTCAACCAAGCTATAGCTTAAAATATCCAATATTTTAGTTACGTAACTAAGCAAGTAACCTACTTCATAGCTCGATACTATCACGGCTACATTCCACCCTTTGTTGACTCTGTCCTGACCCCATCCATCTTCATCAGACCAATGTACTTGGAGCCATGTCTTAGCTTCTAACTAAAGAGTTGGCAAACGAAAACGCAGCGCCAGAGGTCTGCAAGTTCTGGGCATGATGGATCAGGAAAACCGCATGTCAACCGTGTAATTAAGTCTTGAGTCCTTTGAAAGTAAACCTTATTGTGGAGTGATGATGTACCGCTTTTCAGGTAGAGTGATAAAGTCAAGTTAATGAGAAAGTGTTAGTCTTTGAGACTTGATTATTTGTGTAATCTTTATCACTAATGACGTGATAGATGCAAATGTTGTCATATTAACATCCGAAGGTAGTTTTAGTTAAAGTATCGTGTAAACATTTAGGCAAAACTAAACTAAAGGAACATTAAACTTAAAAATAAGCCAGATGATAGGTTATTAATGTAAAAATCTTCTTACCTCCAAATACCGAGATTTTATCTTATTAAGCGAAGTTGAAGATGCGATAAGTACTGCGCAAGTCGTTATAAATAAAGTCTATTTGTACCTACTTACTCGTACCTATGCTATTTCACAACATCTAACCCACAAAAATGCCTTAAAATTAATTATTTCAAAATGTAAAGAAACACATGACAACAAATTGTTGGAACTTACGTCATTACTTGCGTTTGAAAATGTATAAGATTTTACAGAAAATCTAAGCCTTTTCAGGGGTCTTTCGGATGGAGCACCTACTTTGAAACGTGCGACAACCATTCAGCCATTCACGGATTGCTGCTGAAAATACATTTTCCTCTCACAAAGAATTGCGGGACTTCAGTGCGGAAATTCTTTGAAATATTTTAATCCTATCTTATATCGTTTCGGTTACAAAGAAAGAATTGTATTGTTACTGCTTTTAGTACTTTTTCGGTCTTTCATTCGCGAATTTATGACTGTATTTTCAAACGAAATACATCAAATGGCTCTTATAATTACACAAAAATTCAACGATTCCCTAAAGCATCGAGGGGTATAAGTTTGTTATTTGTTAGCGAAATATGTACCATTTGAACCATTAACATCCTTTAAAGTACATTTCTGTTCTGATCAGACAATAAGTGATGGTGTTTATGTAGTAGGTAGTATATACCGGAATCAATTGCTTCTCTACCTCAGGGGACTAACTCCGGAGCAAGCGCTGACTCAGCGAACGCTTATTACACGCACACGATGCTGATACTGTATCTAAATAACTGGAAGGTACTATGGATTTATTTTATTCGAATTGGCCGCGAGTTTAAAAATATAATTAAAGAAAGGAACTAAGTTTGCAGGGTTTGACTCTGGTTTGGGCGACCATATACCCTCTTGAACCTGATCCCTAAGTATGGCGTGCGGAGCATTATTTTCAAGTAGATATCGCTCACCGGGCATACGTCATTTTGTTGATAGATAAATCACTAGTTTGAAATTCAGGAAAGTCAAATTTATGAATAACTTTGTCATGTGAGATTCATATTTTTCATGTTTTAAAGTTTCAATCGAGAAAGTAAGTAGGTAAATTTGAAACTTGAACACTTTCTTCTTCACGTTGGATCAAATAAAACAACGAATTTCTTCTTTAGATATTCGTTTTACATCGGAAGTTACTATTGTCGTATCTAGAGATCCGATTGTCTTCGCTAAGGGCCCAGGGATCCCATTTCGCAGTCAAAGTGCGCGCCAAAGACAAATGGGATTCGTGACTGTGCTCACGGCTATTGCTATCGTTTAGGCTGCTACTTCTGCTACTAATTACTTGATTGTTTATACAAAAACTTGGAAGAGAAACTCCAAATGTTCTCTCGAGTTTTCCCGATTTTGTTCCTAATGAACGTTATGAACGAAATGAAGGTTTCCTGTGATTCCATATTTTTTAGATATTTTGTCTTTGCATTAAGGGAGTCATTTGAGTGTCCACTGCAGGAACACGACCCTCTCTAGTTTACCAGAGGCAATTTTAGGATTTGGCTTATCTTTATCTATCCCATGCTATCCCACGCTGGCCGATGGGTTGGGAAGTGGGAAGTGCATAGAATCTTATTTTTATCGAATACAAACCAGACACTTTTATTACAACTTCATAATTTTAATATGATCATATCATACAGTCGAATCGTCTCGCAACGCCTGGTGTCAATCTACCAGCAAAAATTCTCAATCTGCGAATTGCGGTGGTGAATTTAAAAGTTGGTACAGAACCACATCCGACTATTAACCCTCCGTGTACGAGGTGACTAAAAGTTACGTCCCGTACCAGGTGGGGTATGACACACCCCAATATACAAAGTGATAAAATTTTCATTCAACGTTTTTTTAGGAGGAATTTAATATTAATATTGATTATTTACGTATGCTAATTAGGTTTAAGAAATGCTCTGAGCTGAAAATATGTATTATAATATTTTTATCATAAAAAAACAAAAAGACACAATTTCCGTTGTTCTTGTAATTTAGGAATCAGTTTCCTATGTATAATTTTTAATTAGTGCCTTTAATTATGACAACCGTTTTTATTTAACAAAGTACAAGTATTTACTTATAATTTAAAAGTAAATTAAAAACTGGAAGGGTATAAATTTGTTTTGATCATCGGTTTTCAATTTACCACAATTCTGATGAAAGAAAATGAGTATACTCAATGCATAAAATGGGAGCGTAACAATTTTATTTATTTATAAAATATGTTATTCCATTTCAGTAGCCCATAAATTGTATCACCAAGTATAAATTGTAGCCCATAAGTGTATGTTCACATACATCTTCGGATCTCAGTACTAAACTTCCAGATTCGCACTAAAAGTCATCTCATTTGACTAAAAGTGCTTGAAAATTTCAGATACCGTAAAAATCACGAAAAATAATATTTGTATTGAATTTTATTCAATTGACAAAGCTAAAAATATATAAATTACACCAAAACTGTTAGATTTTTTTTTTAACTTTTTAACAACGTCCCGTACCAGGTGGGGTGTGTGACACCCACACGCACTTTAAAGGCATGTAACTCAGTTGGTAGTCACCGCTGGACTGATTTTGCAACGCTGATCGAAGCAGCAGTGTCATAATTCCAGCTACTGAGAATTTCAAATTCAGTACTTGCAAATTTTTTAAATTGTGGCTATTTTTAAAGGACTGGGGTGTGTCACACCCCACCTCGTACAGCGAGGGTTAAAAGAAACTATACCTACCTACTTCAATTATAAAACTCTAGAAGTAATCTTGTATCTGTCTGATCGTTTTGATGAATAAATTAAAAAGTGATAAGATAAAATCATGTAATGTGATTGTGAAGTGATAAGAATTTATGCATTCGAGTAGGTAGGTACGAGTATAACTCATGCTTGGTTAGTTTTTTTAAACTAACCACATACCTATTCAAGTCCAAATCCAAATTCAAACTGATTCCATAAGCCTGAAGGATTATTTTGGGCCCTCATTAACGCGCGGCCCGTTACAAATTTAATAATGGCGGACAAACTCTCAACTTTTATGGGCACTTCCACAAATGAGATTACTTGGGTTGGATATCAAATTAAGTAAATAACGTATCTTTTGGACCCATTTGGTAAATCCGGCGGTAATCGTCAACATGGTCACTTAGTAGGTGATACAGGACCTACATAATAATATATAATTATGTATTGTCATGTTTTATTAATACGCGAAGGTACATGACACCACTGTTAAGTCTTAATATGTACTTAATTGTAATATGAGTAGGATAGATTTTCCAACAAAATGTAGAGCCTGATGTGTAGGGACACGGTATCGAATAGAAAGTATCGATACTGTACTCATGAGTAGTATCGATAAAAAAGTATCGTACTCGTAAAAGAATCGACACAAAAGTATCGATACCTCAAAGTATCGAGTTCTTTTCTCAGGCAGGGCCTACGCCATACGTTAGTTTGTCAATGTTAGTCAGTTCAGTAAGTATCGTCTGTACCTTCATTCATACAGTAAGAGAAAATGAAAAAGTAACAAATGGTACATATATAATTATAAGGGCTGATTTTTCCATCGTCTGATAACACTTAACAGACCAATAAAGTGTAATATGATTAAAAGTAAGTGTCACTTTATGTTATGCATTTATTATAAATATGAAGGTGTAGACAACTTTGATTCGCTGAGTTATACTTTATTGGTTTGTTAACTTATACCTTACGATGGATAAATCAGCCCTAAGATAAATAAAAACAACCTGTAAGTAAAGCCACAATTTTTTAATCTAAAATATTATAAATCCCATTCCTCCTCGGTACAATCGCTCAAGAAAAGAAGTTTGTCGAGCCTTTTTGGCGATAGGCGGTTACGGGTTTTAGTAATTGTACTTCCAGCTTTCGAAAACAATCTTTCTGAGGGCACTGAAGTCGCAGGAATCGATAAAAATTCTCGTGCCAATTTATATAATTTTGGGAAAACAACTTTCATGTCTTCCCATTGTTTCAGAGGATCCAAAGAGAGTGGCGAAACCTGTGTAGATAAATAATGGCTTATTTCATCCTTATTTTCAAACTGTGATGAAGCACTGGTTTTACTTCGCTTTTTCGTGTGAGCTAATTTCTTGTGGTGACTCCAAAAATCGTAAGTTGTTTCAAGAGAGGAATCGCTGTCATGATCGCTGCCGATAACACTAGGAGACGTTGTTATATATCTTCTCAGTGAAGAAATTGCCTTTGCACAAGCTTTAGCGTCCTGAAAATGGATATTCTTGAATCTCGGATCTAGCAAACATGACATTGCAATCAAATAATTACCTTCAATATGTCCGAATCGGCGTTCTATCTGTTTTAGGATTTCTTTTTTTACTGTATCTATTACCTTTCCATGGGGATCATCACCATCACCTACAGCCATAGGTATAGTATTAATCTGCGTCTTCAAACAGTTCACCATCGGAATTATTTTACTAATGGTTACATACTGTTCACCTGATAACTCTTTGGTTACATACTCCAGCGGTTTCAAAATACAAATCAATGTTTTAATATTTTGCATTTCTACAGCCGATGGTGTGGGTGGTGCTTTTGTATTTAACATCAAAATTTGATGAACTATTGGTGCTAATTCAATGTATCTCTGTAGCATATAATAGACGGAATTCCACCGAGTCTTCACGTCTAAAATCAGTTTGAGAGGTTGAGACCCAGTTTGCTTTTGACGTAAAGAGTCACTGAGGATTACACTGCTCTTGAAAAATTTTACAATGTCTCGTACCTTGCTTACTAATGCTCCTAAATCATTGACTGACATGGCAGATTCAGCAATTAGATTAATTGTATGAGCAAAGCAAGGTAAATGTTTGTTCTTTTCTAGAAAATTTGCTATGCCGGCTATCATGTTCGAGCCATTGTCTGTAACTACTGCAGTTATTTTATCCAAACTGATGTGTATACCTGCACAAATTTCTTTTAATTTTTCAGCGATAAAATCACCAGTATGACGCTGATCCAGTGCAACGGTAGCTATGCAACGTGACACCAGTTTGTCTTCTTGCAAATAATGAGCAGTAACCCCTAAATAACTGGTAACAGTCATCATCTCACTCCAAATATCGCAGGTTAATGCCACGTGATCTACATTGTCAAATATATTTTCTATTTTCAAACGCATTACACTATAAAAGTGTTCGAATTGTGCTTTAAGGGTATCTACATGAGGAATTTTAAATGATGGACATGCTTGATGCATCAATTTTTTAAACCCACGCCCTTTCACAATGTCAAACGGTCTTTTATCAACGCAAATAAAATAAAGCAAACATTTGCAGAGTTTCAAATAATCTTTTCCTCCATCCAAATAAGAGTATTTTCGTTCCATTGATTGTACAATTGAAAGTTGCCTTTTTTTTGGAGGTGGTGCATAGGTTTCTTCTAACTCACCATCACCACTGATTACTATTGGAATTCTCTCGACATCAGATGGTGAAGGAGTTGTTAGCAATGCATCTGATTCAGGTGCTTTCGATGTACTTGTTGATGGTTGGGGTTCGTGATCACGACTCGTTAAATTCGACAGTTCTAACTTTTTCTGAATCGTCGACATCGTCGTTTGTTTTTTATCTCCTTTTACACTAAAAAGAATAATATAAAATAATCAGTTTCGTGCGCCTATTAAATGACTACAAAACAAATTTTAGGTTATATAAATAAGGACCATATAATCATTAAAAAAAATTACCTTGAGGCATCAGAATTAGGGTGTTTCTTTAAATGTTTATTCATGTTTGACGTATTCCCTGACGATTTTAAAGTTTTGAAACAAATCTTACATTTCACCTCATCTTTGTTAATCTTGACGAAATACTGCCAAACGTCACTCTTGGTAGGCGGCATTCTTTGGATATTGCACTGATTCAAATCCCGATACAAACACAGAATAATTGTGAGTGCTGTTCTGAATAGGTTGAAATATCAATAAGTCAATTATCATTTATCAATAATGCAAGAAAATCATTAAATATCAACATGTTATAAATAACAACCAACTGTCAGTTAACAACAACGAACGAATGAACCAGAGTTTTTTTTGTATGATTTTTTCGTGAGGTTAGGCAAAGGGATCTAAGTCCATACAGCTACAGTACAGCCAATGAACCATAGACTAATTAAACAAATGAAATGTGAATCCGGCAACCTACCGGCAACGGAACTATCTCTATGAATGAAAGCTTCAGCAAGATTGAACAAGATGGCGTTGCAAATGTTGCCATAAATTATGAATAAATAAAAAAACAAGTAATTTATTCGATACGATATCTGTCAAAAGTACTTGGTAAGTAAAAGTATCGAATACAAGTTATCGAGTACAAAAGTATCGGTATCGAAAAGAAACCTACTCGATACCATAAAGTATCGATACTTTTTTCGTGTCCCTACTGATGTGACGTCGAATATACTTAACAAATGCCATAGTTTCATCAGAACTCGTAATGACTGGATTAAAGTAAGGTTAAGGATATTGTCTAGAGCTGCCTTTACCTTAGCAAGTTTCTCGATATCAAAGGTAACTCAGCTTTGATTTATTGTGAAACTTGACTTTTACCCAAAACTACAGCTCAACCCTATCCAGAGAGTACAAAGAAGAATGACAGCGCTACGTTTTCCATGACGCAGTTTATGTCAAAACATGGTATAAAACCCATTAGTATTTATCCACTCAATAATGAATCTTTTACAATAATTTGTTACTGTATTTTCTGTACAATACAAAGGTGACAAGTAAACGCTAATTGTTTTACCTATAAAGTGAATAAGTTTTACCCATTCAAGTTAGTTGCAACAACTTGAACAAATTGTTAATTTGTTATTCCACTTAACTGCGTATTTGGTATTCAATAATCATAACATTTTATACTTATTAATAATCCTTGTAGTTAATTTAATTTCAAACAAACAAATATTCCAGCAACTATCTTTATTTTATTGAGGTATTTCAAAGCCTCTCGTAAATTAAAATTGTAGTGTAGGTACTAAGTAGGTACCTAGTTAAAAACTGTACAAAAATTCCAATTACTCTTTTCGTTTCTGGGTTAGGATTCCCAAACTTTGTCAAGTTTAAGTGCTACCAGTTATGATTAATTGCTTTTGGAAATACAAAACTTGGCACTATTAATGACATAATAAAAGACGGTCATGGATAAGCTTACAAACTCGTGTTGAGTAGCCTTATCTGACATGAGTGCTAGAGACAGAAGTTTCCCTCGTCACAGCGATAACTAGGAATGTCATCTACATACAAAATGTATGGACCTAAAGGGTTACGATAGACAATAGATTTTTAACAAAGGTTTGTACAATATGTGACATGAAAGGATAATATTAGGAGATATAGGACAAATCTGATGAAAAAGAACAACAATCTTTCAGTCATTAATTAAAAGTTACAGAACTGGCTCTACATTATACATATTAAATAATTAATAGTATCAGGAATTACTTTGCGGAAATCTTAAGCTAAGTAATTTTATCTATTTTAATATCTTAAAGGTATGTATAATGTATATGTGTCAGCTAAAATCAAGGGCACAGAGAGAATGCTATATCAAGTAGTTTATTTATGGGCGATTCTCTGTAAGCTCGTAATCGGCTGTCCCGGCCGATTTTTTCAAAAAGTAATTAAAATATTAAAAAAAAAACACACTCCTAATGAAACTTTAACCCCGGAACTTTACCGGCCCGTTGTTTTTAGAACCATAACAATTTTAGGTTTTTTTCTAGACGCGATTGAAGCCCGAAAAATACAGTCCCCTGGCTGTCCCCATCACTGCATTTCCGCCTAGAAATGAGATTTACGAAAAAGATATTGAAACTACATACATCTGGCAGCTCATAGCATAAAGAATAATAATGAAATTATATTATTTTCGTAAAACAAGCTCTCATTGCGAATTTTATTTATTTTGTAAACTCCTGTAAACTTTGTCCCCAGAATTTTAATACAGTCCCCTGCCAAAAATTTAAATTCAAAATATAAAAAAACTATAATAGTTACGATGTTTTTTTTGAGTGAAACGAAACGCAATTGCTATAAAGTAGGCAACCTTGCCGAATGCGGCGTTGAGATGCCTTTTTGTTAAGTGTCAGAGCGTCATTTGTGAGGTGAACACGCGCTTGAATCGCTACCACACACAGTCCTCTGGTAAGTCATAATATTTATGTTAATTACTTTAATAATCTCTAAATAAAGTATATTGATATAATATTTATGTCTCAATTGATCGGTAGATTCTTAAAACACTATTTAATATCATTTTCGTAAATATTGTGAAATTTAACCGAAATACACAGTACCCTGGCAACAGTCCTCTGCCTGAAATTACAGTAGGGCACTGTTTTTCACAACAAGGGGCTGTATGTTTTGCGTATTGGTTATTGTTTTTATGTATTGTTTGTGTAAGTTGATCCGCTAATCTGTTTTATTAATGTAAGCCATATCAGTGATGACTTCGCAAGATCTCTATTGTCCTTTACAAAGTTAAATTATTTTACACAGGTTGATCGAACGCACGTGATAATTATAGTTCCTAAAATAAAAAACTTAGAGATAGTTAAAGAAAGAGGAATTACTACAGAAAAAGAGAGAAGCAGAGCAATTACATTACCAAAGAAGAAAAAATAACCCTCAAAATACAGAAGAAATGAGAGAAAAGGAGAAGTTGAAGTACCAAAAGAAAAAAAAACGGTTTCCGAAAGCTAGTAAAGGATATGACCCCTCGTGAAGTCGTGAGCACAGAGCTGCCTTAAAGAAGTGGAAAGACCGAGCCAAAAGACTAAGACTGAAAAGCATCACTAAATACCTTTGTACAAGAAAATACGCTGTTACGATACGCCTGTCCAGTTCCAGTTCAAATAATATCTCCAGCATGACTATGTGCATCAGGTCGCAGGTGTTTATTCCTGGTCCATCCTCGGCTTTCCAAATAAATGTAAAACACTAACAATGAGGCAGCAAGGTTATAGAGTAGAGGCCATGTATTGGAAAACGCAGCGAGGGACGTCCACCCACAAGGTGGACCGACGACCTCATAAAGGTAGCAGGAAGGCGCTGGATGCAGGCCGCTACCAACTGTGCGATGTGGAAGTCTTTGGGGAATGCCTATGTTCAGCAGTGGACGTTCTGTGGCTGAAATGATGACTTACAATGAAAAGTTTCAGCTGCTTTTGCAACAGTGGTTCTTGTGAGCATTATAACGGAAGATCTTGAATCTGCTGAACCTGAATTGACCACAAATTCCCCTCAAAGATTTGATGATGATATAGCAGGAACGGGTGGTACTCGGAATTCAGTGCCTCAGAGGTAAAGATTAATTTTTGATAATATGTTTAAGGAAAGTTGTTATTTCTGTTAATTTTTTATAAAGAAATTTTGTTTACTATTGATTTGCTATAAAATAATAAACAATTGATTAATTTAAAATGAGTTTTTCTTAAAGTATAACAGTCCTCTGTCTCACTTAACAGTCCCCTGTCATGATTTCTTGAAAAATCGCTAATAACTCGGAAAATATTAATAATTTCAGTGGGACTCCTTATCTAACTAAAATAATAGTCAATTTCCTTTGAAATGGAACACGGTTTTTTGGAAAATGTTAAAAATAATTGCCAGGACAGCATTTGTATGGGACCTGTACGAGCTTACAGAGAAATGCCCTTATGTATTTTAGCTGTCAGTTTTAATTAGTTTCAAATGCAAGCTATTTCCGCATGCTGAAATCTACCATGGTGTATTGCATGATTTCTCTCACTAAATTTGTTTGTAATCAAACAGGTTTTACTCAATTCAATCACTTCTGTTATGTATTTATCACTGATATTGCCTCCCCAGCAAGAGGAGGGGAGGCCACAAATCAATCACCCCCAACAGTTAGTGCTCGGAATCAAATTAATAGGAGCCCTGTTGATTGCTACAGTGTAAGAGCTTTTTAAGCTTTACAACCGACGCGTTCCACTGATCACGGAAGTTTACCGACGACTTTACACTTATTGATGATCATTGGATACAGGAATTAAGACTTTCAATGGAATTAAGATAAATTAATATCGTCGACACTGAAATATAACGTGTTTACGTGTGTGTGGAATATCGACTGGAAAAGGAATTAAAATTCCATGAAACACGAGGATGCTAGCTATTTTAATGTTTGGACATTGTAGTCAGAATGTCATTTGTTTCATGGACACGAACATCATTACTGTTATCATCGATGTTGGTAGTCAGAAATTTCGTTGTTCAAATCGATCGAAACTAACTCGTTGTTACCAAAATATACTAAGGCCCAGTTTTTTGATTCGTAGTTAAAATAACCAATAGTCAATTTTGACAGATGTCAAATGACAAGTGGATAAAAATCGGAAAAAATGTTTTTCGAACAATGGTTAGCTTGACTTATAGTTCATTTTTAACTATTAGTTTACATTTTGTTATTATTTAACCATTAGTAGCAAAATTTAACAATTAGTAATTTTGACTACGAATCAAAAAACTGGGCCTAAGGCTGGCGCTGGGTTGTACCATCTTACTTTGACTTTAACATAATGTCAAAAATCTGTCAAATTCCATACAAAAAACACCGGTTATCGTTATAGTTACGGTCAAAGTTAGGTGGTGCAACTCAGCCTAAGTAAATACGGTTCTGAGAAGCTTTTATTTTCCTGGGTATTTTCTTTAAAAAAATAACTTGGATTTCCACTCACGTCTCTCCAAACACAGCTGAACCTGAAAGATTAAATGGAATAGATTAAATGACCCGTAAAAAATGAAATCCCGCCGCCCGAATGGGGATGTTGCCTGGGTCAAAAAGCAAGAGTTTTAATTAGTCCGTCAGTTAACTTATCAAAAAATACTCTACACGTATTTTTCACTTTTTCAAACTAATGAAAATTTAAAGAGATAAAGCGCCCCATAGTTCATAAGAAGAGGCCCGTGACGTCAACGCTTGCTTAAAAATGCCGCACGTTGTGACGTCGTGCGCAACTTCAACGCACCATAACTATGTAATTATTTGTTAGATTGACAAATAAAAATAAATGTGTCCAATATTTTTTGATATTAAACATTACGGACTAAAAAAATTTTTTTAGGCAACTAGCCTATTAGTGTCCGTGAGTTCCTGCGGGAGGATCGCTAGAGAACGATTCCGGGAAGTGGGGCGAAGAGATCCCGGAAGATAAACGAGCGATCCGGGATGACCGGGCCTCGTACTATTTGAACCGGGCATGCTTGAGGCGTTTCTAATTAAAGTATTTAAGGATTTGGCGATTGTCTGAAATGTATTTTCGGTACGTTTTTTTTTCTTTAAGAATGTTTTCCTTCTTTTTGCTTTGCGTTTCTAAAAGACGATATTTAGTATTTAACGTAGGTATACAAAGTGTTATTATAGTTTTTTGGAATTAATATTTTTATTTGAAATCAGGTGAAACTAGTTACTCGCTATACTGGTTGGCTTTCTTGGCGGCTGAACTAAATCCTTGCTTATTTATTACATTACATACAAGACATTAAGTGGTGGGAACGAGAAACGGCATTAATCCCGAATCCTTATTGGGTACTTATCCTCTAAACAAAAACTAGAGCTATGACCAAGCAACAGTGACTTTAAAGTAAGTAACTCATCTTGTAGAGATTTAAAAAATAGAAAATTGTTTACTGTTCTCCAGACATTCATAAAAATACTAAAGCTTTGTATGCATCCATGCATCGAATCTATGTTTATTGCTTCTATACTAATTATATTAGTGTGCCTTACGCCTTTGATGCCTCCTATCTAGAGAGGAAAATTCTTAGTCGGAGTGATTGGCATTCCTTGGGCTTCCTATAACGAATATTAGTTCAATCAGATTGGTCAAAGAACTAAACAGAATATTAAGTACCCACAAACTTCTTCCGTTTGGAAAGTTTTATGGGCTTGTTCTTGACCTCTACTTTATCATTCTAGAGCGTGCAAATTCGGTTGCTAAAGTTCGCAAAAAAAAGTTTTCCGATTCTCAGTTTGATGTGAATATGTTAGAGGTTATTCCTATGCTACTAGGCCTGTTTGGATAGATTTGCGTTGCATAGGTTTGGAACCTCCTCGAAGAAAAAATATGGTATAACGATGGCCTGTAACTTAAGGTGTATAGTGCTAGAGTTCGAGGCTATTAGAGACTTTGAGAGTACGAGACTACTCCCACCTCTCTTTCCCCTCACTGCAACTCCTATGTAGCCAGCTTAACCGCCAATAAAAACACAACCAGTGAAGGTCAAGTTTGTCCCGGGGGAAAGTTAAACTTTGAGAGTAGAAAAGATTAAGGTTCAAAGAATTTGAGAGTAGGTTAGTTCTATTTTTTAATGTCGTCGTAGTTTAAGGTATTTTTTTTTTTATGTGATAGGAGGCAAACGAGCAGACGGATCACCTGATGGTAAGTGATTATCGTCGCCCATAGACACCCGCAGACCCAGGGGCGTGAGTTATGAGGTATTTATTGTGAGGTATGCTTAGTACTGACTAAGCATACCTTAAAGTACGACCTACACTGGTAGGTAGACAGTTATCTAAGTCAGTGCAAGTATCCTCCCCCTTCCCCCCACTTCACAGGCCGCTGGTTTGACAAATGGGCCAGTCTCGTCGCGCTCCATCCATTATACTCGCGGCAGATTTGCCCAAAATCCCACGTCTCTTATCGCTTTGTATCTTTCCTATTTCGAACTTTTGTGAACGATGTATCTCTATACAGCCTTTATAGAGCCTTCTTGTCACGTAACGGCTGTTTAGTGAATAAATTATGGGGTTAATGAAAAAAAAAATAAACAAATATAACTTTTTAAAAAAATAAAACCGACTTAAAATGCGTGAACACAAATAATACCTATTGAACAAAAAAATAATCGTTCAAATTGGTTCATAATCGGTGGAGATATTGCGTATAAAAAAGTTCATCCCCAATTTTCCACCCTTGGGGGTGAAATATTTTCTTCAAATTCGCATGAAACCACCCTTTTGATAATACCTATTCAACAAAAAAATAATCGTTCAAATTGGTTTATAATCGGCGGAAATATTGCGTATAAAAAAGTTCATCCCCAATTTTCCACCCATGGGGGTTATTTTTTTTATTATTAAATTTAAATGGTAAATAATAATATAAGGTAAATAATACCTCAAGGGTGGACCACCCTTGAGGTATTACCTATACGCCGAAAAAAGATTTGTTCAAATCGGTTCATAATTGGCGGAGTTATCGCGTAACAAACATAGAAAAAAAAACATACGGGTCGAATTGAGAACCTCCTCCTTTTTTTGAAGTCGGTTGATAATTACGAAAATCGTGATAATATTGAAATATTACAACAAGTAACGCATTTTGTGGAAATCCGTAAAGGAGGTCTTTGTCCAGCAGTGAATGTCATTTGACTGAAACATACATAAATATTTTCAACTAGCTTTTCCCCGCGGCATCGCCCCCGTACCTACTACCTACACTTAAAATATCATCAACATGATTTGAAGCTTATATGTTATTCTAGTGTATCAACTATAATAATGTAGGGTTTCATCAAAATTACAATCAGATAACATCAAACCTAAATGTACGGACAACAGCACATCAACCATAAATTGTGGCTGGCTATGCAGCCAAAAACGTGCAATCGACTGAAAAAATATAGTCTGAAGGGCGATCGACTCGAATGACAAACGATCCATATTTTACTAATTCACAAAAAATATGGCATCTGATTAACTTTTCGGAAGCCCTCGAGTCCTCGCGGTTCATCGCGCTACAGATAAATCAAACTTTTGTTTGACTTCACCAATCCCGAATAGGGTTACCGTCTATTCGAATTTTACAGGATATAAAAGGCTCTTTATCCCGACTATGTCCTGCCTTTTTATTATGCCCGTGGTTTTGAATAACTGTTTGAATTTCGTTATTTCTTCATCACATCTCCGCATAGCTTAGGATCGGAAATCTGATTGGTTTTTTAAATGAACCTCTTCTTCGCTTTGATGCAAATCGAGCCTTAGCCGAGCCTTTAATCTTTTATTATAAGAAATGCATCATCTAAACATACGCGTTATGTTACTATTGTGACTTTGTTTGATCTTCATTAAAATGTCTGTAATTTGAAATATTTATGAATTAATTAGATGGTAACCCTAGCCCAAACAAACGAAACTGGGCCTAAAACAAAGAGACGGAGTAATTAATCTCTACAATTTGATAAATTCACAATCCACGGCGAAACGAACACAATCACCTCGTTTGTTTAGCCGGACAAAACACCCGGATTGAATGAGCGATGTTTGATGAAGACCTATTATCCACAGATTTTTCAGCGTTTCTATACTTGCACTTGTATTGAAAGTTTGTGAGGATGTGACGAGGAAGGATGTTTGATACTCATTCACGTAAAACAACGGTTAACGTTACCTTTTTTCGATATCTACGCAAACACGAAAGCGCGAAATAACAGGCGTGAATTTTAAGTTTCAATTAATCGCTAAGGATATTTACCACAAATATTGCTTACACACCTTATAAAGACGCTCCATACTTTCGTATAGTACTATTTATGTATGTTTATCTAGACAATTTTATGCAGCTATTTTATTTATTTTACCAATGGTCCGTGACCCTCACTCGGCATGGGGCACACTGAAAACCAGCGCCGTGGCCTTCGTCACCGTGGGCCACGGCATATGCTGAGTGGGGTCCCGTTGCAGTGGGCATCTTGTTGGTGAATGGGTGGCACTGCTCAGTTTACTCTTGTTTTTATTTTTTCTTCTTTTATTATTATGTGCCACTGGTGTTTCAGCCAAATGACGTCCACCGCTGGACAAAGGCCTCCCCCAAGGATTTCTACAACTACCGCTTTTTATTTCGCAAATACTTTACACCCAATGTATGCGAAGCATTTCTGTGACAAACCAGAATGCCAAACTAGGGCAAGCCGGAAAAAGGTTACACAGATGATGTAGGTACAAAACATGCGAAATTTATTCGTAACATTGGCAATGAATTTTCGCGCGACATTTTCATAATGTTCGGGTCAGGTTGGAGCTATTACTCGCACCCTATGATGGTAGACCACCGTCCCTTTAAGGGTTTAGAGAAATTTATAGCCCGAGATAGTCGTAAATTACCCCCGCCGTGGAAGGTATGTCATCGGGAATGTTTGGGATAAACCCAAATTATGTAGATCCACTTTAAAATGTTAGAATATTTTTTTATTGTAGGTACTCATTAACCCTTATTTAATTTTATCTCTTTAGGATGTGGCGAGTTATCGGTTAAATCTAGAATCTAGATACATTTGATGTAAATGCCTTTAAAATGTAAGTGACCAAAAATATCTTTGTTTATTTTATAAATGCAAGTAACTAAATAGAGTATACGAGTAGTTTCAGGTTGCATAATATTCCTACTGTGTCACGTCTTCTGTGCCTTGTCACATAAAAATATTTCATTTCATAAGTATTGATCGTTTGTTAACTATGATTAATAATATGTTTAAATTAATTTGTTGACCGGTAGACGAGGTGTTGACAGTGTTTTATGTCTCTTTGTTCCTCGTCTTGAACATTTGTAGAATCATTTGTACTTAGTAAAAACAAGTTGCGAATACTCAGCTCTATACTGTTACTTACACCATTTTAATGGCGCTTAAATCGTGACATCTTAAGTGATTACATAGAGACGGCTCAAACATAGTGCTTCGTTGGATAGGTATACCTACTATACTAATTTAGTAAATGAGATAGTTTGATTAATTCAAGTCTTCCAAAATAGCTAAACCGCGATTTCTATCAATTAAAAAGCTATTTCTATATTAAAATAGAATTTCTAACGTCACAGCTGCGCTCAGCGTGCTATTACGTGAAATAACATCGCGATTTGGCAATAATCGCTATGAAGATTAAGGAGACTCCTTTGGAATTAGATCGAGTTTGTTATTGGACATGGCGAGCGCTGAAGTCGCGTTTAGCTTACGTAATGGTAGGTGACGCTAATGACCCAGTGAGCTGAGATTGCCAGCTTCCTTAACGAGGTAGAGCAGTCATACAGCAGTCAAAATTTCAAAGTAAGGACGACACATCTTGCTAAACAGATTGGCATCTTAATTGTTGGTAAAATCTTTGTAATGTATGCCTTAAGTGTTGTCAGTTTTATCCTTTACGTTATTACAGAAATGTCATTGCAAATAACATGAAAAAGGATGAGCATAATTAGGATAGCCCGATTCCCAAAAATAGGGTTTCTGTTCGCATCTTTGTCCATGTAAGTAGAGTTCAACAAAAACAAAATTATGAAAAAAAAAACAATATTAAAGTAATTATGCCAAATTAGACGACACGTTTCGACCATTTTAGACACATATAAGAAAGATCGATATTCCATAGATACAATAAAATTAATTATTAAAGATGAACGGTGGATTCACCACCCGGAGCAATGTGATCTTGGGGTTATCAATTAAGATAACGTTGTTTATACCTAGAACAACATGTGTTCTGCTGACATGAATATCCTATTCTGTTGCCATTGGTGAATAATAGAGAATAAGCAATAACAAAATGTAATGCATGTATCTCCATTAATACATGACATTTTATTACCTAGAATACGTTTTTGCCATTTTGGACATAAACAACCCAAGTAGCAATTGGTATTAATGGCAAAATCTTACTTGTCTTAACCCGATCTAAATTTACACTTAAGCTAAAACCAAATGAACTTAGAATAGAGATTTTTTTCTTTAAGACTTTATATTCTTCATCGAGCGCTACTTAAGCAAATTAAGAATACCCAAAACCAAGTTAAGTATTCTTTAGATAATTTGGTCTTAAGTTATTCTTAGCTTAAGTTAAAAAAAACTTATTTTACTAAATTAAGATTTTTTGTATGCTCACTTAATACTAAATAGTATAGATAAAGTATTATTTAAGTGTTGCAAAGTAAATAAAGTATTCGTAGATTTACTTAGGACTTTTTAAAGACCATTGTCTTAGAAATAGTTTTCTGAAGATTAAGTTAATTACTTTTTGACTAGAATTAGTACATTTTGAGAAAAAATACTCTTAACGGGACGATTTCGATAAAACAGGATCACGCACGCCTATTAATTCAAGGTAATGCACCTGCGTGCGCAGCTTATTGTATTAATTTTTGATACAAAATGCGTGCGGTCGCCCGCAAACTAAATTATGCTATTACTAGCGACCGCCCACGACTTCGTACGCGTGGATCCCGTTTTACCCCCTTCATCTATCTTACGCGGTTTAGATTTTTTCATACAAATGTTTTTTCCCGCTCACTCCCGTTACCGTGAGAATTTTGCAATATCCTGTTGTAACTAAGCTTTAAGTTTACTAAGATACCTGCATGCCAAATTTCAAGCATCTACCTTAAGCGGTTTAGATTTTTTATACAAAAGGATTTTCCCGCTCATTCCCGTTCCCGTGGGAATTTTGCAATTTCCTGTTGTAACTTAGCTTTAAGGGGGTGTCCATTAATTACGTGAGACTTTTAGGGGGGGGGGA